>NC_134360.1:38793216-38960716 GCF_048569485.1 Anomaloglossus baeobatrachus
ACCGAGGAGTTCACAGCCCTAGAGGCGGGAAAACCAGGCAGATAGAGTTGAGAGATCAGTCTACACAGAGTTAGAGAGAGGAAGGAGAAGGAGAACAGTGAGAGTAGTGACAGAGAACGTGACAGTTGAAAAGCCTGAAGTTAGTCCGGGTGTGTGCCCCGGACTGAGACAGCAAGGTTGGCAGACGGCAGTGACCGTCTGCAGGAGAGGCTACTTGGAGGTTGCCGAAAGGACCGTGGACGGGTGGTGGCCCGGCGGTACCGGAGCGGTATACAAAGAGAAGCCAGCACCAGTGGCAGGGGCCTTTCGGATCCCGGCAAGGCTAGGAGTCGCCATAATTTGCCAAATCCGTCAGTGAAGGGGACCTCCGGGTCTCCCAGCAGCAAAGTCCCGATTGAAGGCAACAGTCCGACCGTGAAGGGGAGACACCGCCACCGCCAAGGCACCAGTTTCCCAGGGCCAGCGCCTGCGGGCAAGAGAGGGGCTCCTCCGGCTCAAATCCAAGCTGGGGAGCGGGTTACCGGTGGGAATCCATCGCTACCAAAGAACCGTACTTAGGTGCAGGGAAGTGACCGTCACCGCTAACTGCAGGGAACATCAGCACCGTAGCCGTCCGAGGGACCCGTCCTACCAGCCGTTTGTTTACCGTGAACTGTGTCATCATCCTTGGGCTGAGTGAGTACCTCCGTGCCGTGCTTCACAGCGCTGCCCCTGCGTCCCTGCACCTCCACAGGCCCCATAACCCGCCTGTCCACCATCCCAGCCCCATCACTGGGCCCCGGGACCACCAAACCCCCTACCCACGGAGGGGCCAATCAACAACTAGCTGCTCCATACCACCACTCCCGGGATCCCCAGACAGAGCAGCGGTGGTTTCCACACAATCACCACAACCGTGGGTGGCGTCACGGACAATAAATTATCCCAAAAACCAAACCCCTTTCACTCACGGGCGAGGAGCGCCGCTCGAGTCCCCGGGATCCGGCCCATCGCTCGAGCCACCGAGCAGCAGCAGGCCGCAGCAGCAGCCGGACCCGAGCAGTGGGAGAGCGCTGCGTCCCCTCCTCCGCCCGCGACAATTACACACAGAGCGATCCGTCCTTATATATTATATAGAGTCATTACACACAGAGGGATCTATTCCTATATATGAGGCCCCCTTCACACGTCCGTGTCTCCGGTACGTGCTAGGTCCGTGCCCGTGTGTACCGGAGACACGGGCACACGTATACCCATTAAAATCAATGGGTATATGTGCACGCACGTGTTCTGCCAGTGGCCCGTGCCTCCGTGTGGAGCAGACGTGTGCGGTGTGCTCCACACGGATGCATGTCCGTGTTTCTCCGGCAGCACGGGCCCGCACACGTACCACACGGAAGTAGTGTGGATGCGGGTCCATGTGACACGCGCCGGAGAAACACACGTGTCATTTTAAAAATAAAAAAACCACATACTCACCTCCACCAGCTTTGCAGTCTCTGCCGCGGCTGTCACCTGCATCTGTCCCCCAGTGAATTTGAACAATGCATCTTCTTCACTGGGGGCCGGAAGCAGCGTCAGCGGGGCATGGCCTGTGCCGGACACTGTCAGTCAGCATTACACACAGAGGGATCTATTTCCAGTGTTTATTTCTGTTAATGTTGATGATTATGGCTTACAGCCAATGAAAACCCAAAAGTCATTATCACAGAAAATTAGAATATTATATAAGACCAACTGAAAAAAATGATGTTAAACTCAGAAATGTTAGCGCCTACTGAAAAGTCTGTACAGTAAATGCCTCAATACTTGGTCGCGGCTCCTTTTGCATGAATTACTGCATCAATGCGGCAATGCGGCATGGAGGCGATCAGCCTGTTGCACTGCTGAGGTGTTATGGAAGCCCAGGTTGCTTTCATCGCCGCCTTCAGCTCATCTGCATTGTTGGCTCTGTTGGCTCTCATAGATTCTCTATGGGGTTTAGGTCAGGTGAGTTTGCTGGTCAATCAAACACAGTGATACTGTGGTTAGTAAACCAGGTACTGGTACTTTTGGCAGCATGGACAGGGGCCAAGTCCTGCGGGAAAATGACATTTCCATCTCTAGAAAGCTTGTCAGCAGAGGGAAGCATGAAGTGCTGTAAAATTTCCTGGTAGACGGCTGCGCTGACTTTGGTCTTGATAAAACACAGTGGAGCTACACCAGCAGATGACATGGCTCCCGAAACCATCACTGATTGTGGAGACTTCACACCAGACCTCAGCAGCTTGGATTGTGACCTGTCCACTCTTCCTCCAGACTTTGGGACCGCGATTTCCAAATGAGATGCAAAATTTACTTTCATCTGAAAACAACACATTGGACACTGACAACAATCAAGATCTTTTTCTCCTTGGCCCAGGTAAGACGCTTCTGCATTGTCTATTCCTCATGAATGGCCTGACACAAGGAATGTGACACTTGTAGCCCAGGTCCTGGATATGTCTGTGTGTGGTGGTCCTTGAAGCACTGACTCCAGCAGCATCCACTCCTTCTGAAACGCCTTCAAATGGCCTTTTCTTAACAATCCTATCAAGGTTGCGGTTATCCCGGTTGTTTGTGCACCTTTTTCTACCACACTTTTTTCCTTCCACTCAACTTTCCATTAATATGCTTAGATACAGCACTCTGTGAACAGCCAGCTTCTTTAGCAATGACATTTTGTGACTTACCCTCCTTGTGGAGTGTGTCAATGACTCCCTTCTGTGCATCTGTTAAGTTAGCAGTCTCCCCATTATTGTGTAGCCTACTGAATCAGACTAAGGGACCATTTTCTTTGCTTAGGAAGCCTTTTCAAGTGTTTTGTGGTAATTATTCTAATTTTCTGAGATAATGACTTTTGGGTTTTAATTGGTTGTAAGCCATAATCATCAACCTTAATGGAAAAAACCCGCTATATAATATATGCTTTTCCCTTTTTGTATTGAATTACTGAAATTAACTTTTTGATGAAATTCTAATTAATTGTGATACGTGTATATGTGTGTGTGTAATATAAATATATAGATATATATAAAAACAGATATATATATATATATATATATATATATATATATATATATATATATATATATATATATATATATATATATATATATATATAAAAAGATATATAGTGTATAAATGGCTTAAGAAGTTCTTTATTTACACCAATACCTTTTCAATACTTTATTGGCTGGACTTAAACTACAAATCTGCAGTTACACTTTGTGACTGCAGACTTGTTACTCCTCACATCGCACACACTGCACGCTTTGAGGATTCTCCAGTGCCAACATCGGAAGCAGTGGGTGTGTGACTGTAAGTATGTGATGTGTGTACAAACTGTCATGTACTAACTAGATGAGCATAGCCTTGCTCAATGCAAGTAAATGGTGCGAGGCCTGATAAAATCTAGTCGGAATGTGGCCAGAAGTATGGAAATTACATATAACTGCCCACTACCGCCACAGGAGCATCCTAACAGCGTGGAGTACACGATGTAAGGATTCACAAGTCTGCAGTAACACAGAGTGCTTGCAGACTTGTAGGTTAAGACCGGACAACCCATATAATGCCTAAATGCATGTTACATATACAGTTATCTTGTATTTTATATGTCACTGAACCTACACTCTCTTACCATCCTTGTGATCTATTTCCCTTTATTCTCATGTCCATTACATGGTTGGACACACATATTAATCATTGAATTCAGATTTTTCATTTCTTCCCATTGCCCAAGTAGGTATCATCCATCCTCATTTCTCACGGTGTATAACATCTGGGCATATTTCCTCCAGTAGTTAATATTTGACCGCACTGTCCATGGTGTGTAACGTCCAGCCCCATTGCTCCCGGTGTGGAAAATTGGAGGGAATCGCAGTAACTCAGTCACAAAGTGGAAACCAAGTAATGTTAGAGTGGAGTCACCAAGTGGTGAGGAACAATGGGCTGAAAAGTCACCACTAGTGATGAGCGAGTACTAAAAAGCTCGGGTGCTCGAGGCTCGGGCCGAGCATCCCAAGATACTCGTGTACTCGGCCCGAGCACCGAGCCCAATGTTATCCTATGGGAAACCCGAGTATTTTTGTGAAATGACCACCCGGCAGCATGTAAAAACCCCTAAAAATGGCACAAAAGTCTCAGAAGAGTGCTCAAATGACATGGCAACAGCATGGGGAAGACCCCTTGAAGCATATATCACTCAAAAGTCACAGCTGTGAACAATTTTGTCCGCGTTTTACGCCATTTTTTACGGACTCACCAGAAAACCTTCCAAAATGACACCAAAATGAATTTTCATGGCGGAAATGTTAAGGGCACATACACAATAGTGAGATAGAGCTGGTGTATGTTACTTTTTGAGATTAATACATGAAAGATTTTACGTAAAACATTGTGTGGCACTCCGATGTCCAAAACGCACATTTTTTGCTTTTTACTAACGATGTCGGTCATTTTTTTTTTTCATTCTATCTCCCGTCGGTCGGTCTCGCTCTGTCTGTCTCTCTCTGTCTTGTCTGTCCCCCTCTCACAGTCTGTCGGTCATTCTCCCCCCTCTCTCTTACTTACCGTTCCCCGATCACTGCTGCGGCGCTGCACGGCTGTTCACTAAACTCCGGCGGCTTTTCCTCTTTTGAAAAAGCCGGCCGCTCATTAAACAATCTCGTAATCCCTGTTTTCCTGCTTTTCGGCACCTATGATGGTTGCAGTGAGACACGCCCCCACGCTGAGTGACAGGTGTCTCACTGCACCCAAACACAGCAGACGGTGTGTGTGTATACTGTGCAGTGAAATAAATAATTAAATAATTAAAAAAAACGGCGTGCGGTCCCCCCAATTTTAATACCAGCCAGATAAAGCCATACGGCTGAAGGCTGGTATTCTCAGGATGGGGAGCTCCTCGTTATGGGTTACCTGGATGCAGCGGTGGATGCAGCGGTGGCCGCGGGTAACCTCAGTGACAGCTCAGCTGCTCGCGCTACTCACCGCCGCACAGGTCAGCTCCACGCAGCTAATGAGGTGAGTATAGCGATCAGCTGCTGTCAGTCAGGTAACTCACGGCCACCGCTGGATCCAGCGGTGCCACGATTAACCTCAGTGACAGCAGCTGATCGCTATACTCACCTCATTAGCTGCGTGGAGCTGACCTGTGCGGCGGTGAGTAGCGCGAGCAGCTGAGCTGTCACTGAGGTTACCCGCGGCCACCGCTGCATCCACCGCTGCATCCAGGTAACCTCAGTGACAGCTCAGCTGATCGCTATACTCACCTCATTAGCTGCGTGGAGGTGACCGGAGCGGCGGTGTATTCTGCAGCTCCTGTCACCTCAATGTAGCAGAGCTGGACGCGACGCTGGAGGACCGTGGATTACGCCGGACAAGGAGGGTTTGTCGGGGTTAATAAATTGGTGATGAGGGACTTTGTTAGTGTTTTTTATTTCTAATAAAGGATTTTTTCGTGTGTGTGTGTTTTTTAACTGTAATTTACAGATTAATCATGGAGGGTGTCTCATAGACGCCTGACATGATTAATCTAGGATTTAGTGGCAGCTATGGGCTGCCATTAACTCCTTATTACCCCGATTTGCCAATGCACTAGGGTAAATCGGGAAGAGCCGGGTACAGTCCCAGATCTGTCGCATATAATGTATGCGGCAATTCTGGGCGGCTGCTGACTGATATTGTTAGGGTGGGGGGCCCCCCATAACGTGGAGCTCCCCATCCTGAGAATACCAGCCTTCAGCCGTATGGCTTTATCTGGCTGGTATTAAAATTGGGGGGACCGCACGCCGTTTTTTTTAATTATTTATTTATTTTACTGCACAGTATAGACACGCCCACCGGCTGCTGTGATTGGGTGCAGTGAGACACCTGTCACTCAGCGTGGGGGCGTGTCTCACTGCAACCAATCATAGGCGCCTGTGGGCGGGGATAGCAGGGAATATGAGATGGCTGTGTGCAGAGCACAGCGCGCCCGCCGGTATAAAGGCTCGGTCACGCTGTGCAGGCCGGCCAATCACTGCAATTCCACAACTAACAGGGCTGTGGCATTGCAGTGGTCTGCCAACCAATCCCTGCATGAGGGCTGGCTCTCAAAAGAGCGCCAACATGCAGGGATGAAGACCACGAGTACAGTACGAGTATTGCAAAATTACTCGGTCCCCGCCGAGTAGCCCGAGTACAGTGATACTCGTGCGAGTACCGAGTAGTAACAAGCATACTCGCTCATCACTAGTCACCACTGCTGTGTCTTAAGGTGGTGTCACACACAGCGACGACGACAACGACGTCGCTGCTACGTCACCATTTTCTGTGACATTGCAGCGACGTCCCGTCGCTGTCGCTGTGTGACACATCCAGCAACGAGCTGGCCCCTGCTGTGAGGTCGTTGCTCGTTGCTGAATGTCCTGCTTCATTTTTTCATCGTCGCTCTCCCGCTCATCGCTGTGTGTGACAGCGAGAGAGCGACGAAATGAAGCGAGCAGGGAGCAGGAGCCGGCATCTGGCAGCTGCGGAAAGCTGTAACCACTGTAAACATCGGGTAACCAAGGGAAGACCTTTCCCTGGTTACCCGATATTTACCTTCATTACCAGCCTCCGCCGCTCTTGCTGCTAGTGCCGGCTCCTGCTCTCTGCACATGTAGCTGCAGTACGCATCGGGTAATTAACCCAATGTGTACTGTAGCTAGGAGAGCAAGAAGCCAGCGCTAAGCAGTGTGCGCGGCTCCCTGCTCTCTGCACTGTGACATGTAGCTGCAGTACACATCGGGTTAATTAACCCGATGTGTACTGTAGCTAGGAGAGCAAGGAGCCAGCGCTAAGCAGTGTGCGCGGCTCCGTGCTCTCTGCACTGTGACATGTAGCTGCAGTACACATCGGGTTAATTAACCCGATGTGTACTGTAGCTAGGAGAGTAAGGATCCAGCGCTAAGCAGTGTGCGCGGCTCCGTGCTCTCTGCACTGTGACATGTAGCTGCAGTACACATCGGGTTAATTAACCCGATGTGTACTGTAGCTAGGAGAGTAAGGATCCAGCGCTAAGCAGTGTGCGCGGCTCCCTGCTCTCTGCACTGTGACATGAAGCTGCAGTACACATCGGGTTAATTAACCCGATGTGTACTGTAGCTAGGAGAGCAAGGAGCCAGCGCTAAGCAGTGTGCGCGGCTCCCTGCTCTCTGCACATGTAGCGACGTTATGATCGCTGCTGCGTCGCTGTGTTTGACAGCTAAGCAGCGATCATAACAGTGACTTACAAGGTCGCTGTTACGTCACAGAAAATGGTGACGTAACAGCGATGTCGTTGTCGCTGTCGCTATGTGTGAACCCAGCTTTAAGGTAGGGCTTTTGAAGGAGAAACCAAACATCTTCCTGGGTAGTGGTGGTTCCAGAGCATTTAAAATTGGTACAATCCTTATAAGGTGGCTATGTTCTCACTACATACATGTGCATGACTCACACACTTACTACATGCATATACTAACGCATGTGTCGCGGGCGGGGAGGACGCTGCCGCTGCTAGTCGCTCGCCAACGCTCGGGTCCGGTGCTGCTGCGGCTGCTCGGTGGGCCGGATCCGGGGACTCGAGCGGCGCTCCTCGCCCGTGAGTAAAAGGGGTGGTTGGTTTGGGGGATTTAGTCCGTGACGCCACGCACGGGTTGTGGTGAAGATGGGCACCACCGCTGCTGGTGACGGGGATCCCGGAAGCGATGGTAGGGAGCAGCTGGGATGTTGTTTTCCCCCTCCGTGGGTAGGGGTTGGTGGTCCCGGGGCCCGGTGGTGTGACGGGGAGGCAGGGTTGGTGAGGTGCAGGGTTGCAGGGACAGCGCGGCGCGGTGCCGGATGGCACGGGTGTACTCACTCAGCAAGAGATGCACAAAGTCCTCGGTAAACCAAACGGCTGGATAGACGGGTCCCGCAGCCGGCTGCAGTGTCTCTTCCCGGACAGGTGATGGCAGCTGTCTTTCCCTGCACCTTGATGTACTTGTTTGACTACTATGGATCCCCAACGGTAGTCCGCTCCCCGGTGGATGGATGCCGGAGGAGCCCGTTTGCCCGCAGGCGCTGGCCCTTGGGTCTCTAGCCTTAGGCGGTAGCTGTATACCCTCACGGTGTGGGCGGTTGCCTTCTATCGGGTCTTTGGCTGTTAGGAAACCCCTGGGGTTCCGGTCACATTCGGATTTGACTATTGTCGGCGGCTCCAAGCCTGGTCGGGGTCCGATGGCCCTGCCTGCTTGTGCTGGCTTCACTTCGCTCCCCGGTTGGTACCGGCGGGCCAACGCCCGACCCCGGTCCTACGGTTCCGTGTTGCTTCAACACTCCTGCAGACGGCCACCACCGTCTGCCAACCTTGCTGTCAGTGCCTGGGCCACAAACCCAGACACCCAAGTGCTTGCTCCTCTCACTTCAACCTCCTAACTCGTTCTGTCACTTTTCCCGCCTCCAGGCCTGTGAACTCCTCGGTGGGTGGGGCCAACCGCTTGGCTCCGCCCCACCTGGTGTTGACATCAGACCCTGGAGGAAGGCAACAAGGGTTTTGTGTTTGGCTGGTGTCACTGTCTCATGGGGGTGGGGGGGTGTGAGTGTTATCTGTGACGACCTGGCTAGGCCAGGGCGCCACACATGAACGCTTGCTAGGTAAAGGCACAAGTGCAATGTACAGACATGCATACACACTTGTTACCACACATGAAGTCTTATATATATTTTTTGGACAAAACAGAAAAATGTCATATAAAGCGCACCCTAGAAACCTCATAGACCATAATGTGGTCCAACAACTTCCAGCCATGGAATTTGTCATTAAAACAAGCCTAAAAAACTGGTGATACAAATTAATTGTCTTCTGTTCTGGTTTATTCTTCTTATCCTAACCTCTAAAATGACTGGCCATAGTACTTGATTAGTAGACTTTGTGTTGTTATTCCATAGGGTTTTGCAACTTTGAATGTAAACGCATCCTACTGTTACTTTTATTTCATAAGCTGAGAATATGCCTTTAAGTATATTTTTAATTGTTTATGTATCAATATTTACTACTTACTCTTAGCAGGAGCCATTAATTATCATCATGGCAGATGTAGGTCAGTTATTTAGGGCATGTTTTTTGTTGTTTTGGTTAAAACAAGAAAGCTTTACAGACCAAAATATTATTTTTAACCCATTGCCATGGACAATTTTGACCTATTTTTTTTCCCCTGTTGGATTCCAAGAGCCAAAACTTTAAGTATAAGTTCACAAAATCGGGATCTGCAGACATTTACAATGCAACACAAGTGAATGCTTTTTTAATCAACGCAAAAATCAAAGTATACTACAAACTTTTATGCAATCAAGACTTGCAGTGGATATTTAGTCTCAAATGTATAAAAGAATTTAATGTAATGCACAATAATACAGATATAAAATACATTGAAATGATACATCAAATGTTATAGGATATTTTCAGTTATTCACATTGAAATGCAAGATAAGGTCAAGATGAGATAGTAATAAAAAGATAATATACTAGAATATACAGCAATATACAGTCCTAATCAAAGGCATCTAATTCCATTTCAGCTGTACACATGGACATGTATCTCAAAGAGTGTAGTTAAATTGGAAAAAAAAAACGAGCTAATTGATATCTGTTGGCAAAGGCTAGTTTTTAACAAAACAGATGAGTTTCTCTTCCTGTTATTTTATCTCCACAATAAGCTTCCTGTATGTATGTATGTATAATATATATATGTGTATATATATATATATATATATATATATATATATATATATATATATTTAGTATGTGTGTGTGTATATATATATAATTTTATATATATATATATATATATATATATATACAATTAGTGTATATATATATATATGTGTTATATATATATAACACATATATATACACTAATTGTGTGTATATATATATATATATATATAATGTGTATATGTATGCACATTTGAAGACTCTGTCTCCATAACATCAGCACAATCCATGAGCGTCTTGTGCAATAGTAATTGAATGAGTCATTTGAAATACAATATATTATTATTATCACCAACTAATATATGGATGATAAATTATGATTCTTTTCTCATGGTTGATCCGTTTTTAACGACAAATCTGTGATCCAGTAGCAAGAAATCTAATTTTGAAATTGCGTCCAAAAGTACATTGGGGCTAGAAAACTTCTCGGTCTTACCCATATCTAGCAGCGCTCTCCGCTGACTAATTGACAGGTCAGTAGCCATGTTTTATAGTAAACGACTTGTCAGTGAGGCAGGGTAGGGTGCCGCTAGGGTGGGAATATAGCGTGAGACTGAGAAGCTGTAATAGGTGGGCGGTGGCCCCATGATATAACTGTGTTATGTCTTCTGTATTTACATAAATAGGAGAAATAGCAGTTAGCACTGTCTATCAGGTTGCCAAATGCTGACATCTTGTGGTTGGGTTAGCCGGCGGTGAAGCAAGTTTTAGAAGAGATGTTAGATAAGATAGGGTTAAAGTAGTAAAAGGGAGGTGTGACAGTTGGCAGGGGGTATGGTTACGAGAGAGAGCTCCAGATGAAATCAGTCGAAGACATGGATTCAAAGTGAGAAGACATGGCCTCAGTGCTAGTCAGGGAACTCGAGGTAACCTCTGGAGGTCCGGAGCCTATGAATCACCCCGGCGAGCTTAGAGAGTCATCCGACTAGAGAAGCAGTTGAGGCCCAGAAACGGACAAAGGTGTCTCCCTGCACTTTCCTGCCTCCTCTCCCGACAGGGACACCAGTACCTTCACACTCCTGGCCGCTCTGTGGTGTCTTCTCCATCCCTTGTCCCTGCTGCCGGCTTCCATGCTGCACGGGCCTCCTGGGTGCACATTTAGGGAGTGTGTACACCTATTGTGAATGGGGCTAGCGCCCCCTAACCCAGAAGTACCTCTCAGCCTATGGCTAATAGGCACTAGGTATTTAAGGCATCCTCCACTTATGGGAGGTGCCTGGGCAATGTGGTCTATTCATTAGAGACATGTTTCAAGTTGTCAGGTCCCTTGTGCTGCTGCCACGTTATTGCTGTGTTGCTGTATTACTCACACTAATCTGAATTCTAGTACCAGCTGTATCAGCAGCATCTGCCGTACCTGCTGCTGCACCAATCCGTACCAGCTGTATCTGCCGCTACACTCATCTATACCAGCTGCATCAGCCATCCCAGCTGTATCTGCCACATCTGAGACTGTCAGTGTTGTTACCCCTGGAGCCAGTTGTTGCGGCACCAAGTCTACCTGAATGGCACCTAGTGGCTACCGGCAGCCAAGTCCACCCTCACCATCAGAGGTCCTAGTGAATACCCGGTGTGTGCCTCATTATACTCCTCAGGTATACTATGTGCTGGGGCACAGAGGGTCCACTCCCCGGTCACACCCGCGAGCATTACAAGGGAGAGTGCAGCTAGACAGGGGTGAGACCGAGAAACTAGCAGCATCGTCCTACCCCAATGTACTTCCACACACAACTTCCAAATAAGATTTCTCGCTGCTGGAGCAGAACTTTGGAATCGTAAAGAGATTGACTGACTTAGTTTTTTAAAGTGCCACACAATCATATTAATGGTTTTGGTTTTGATGGGTAAACGTTTATGACAGGTTCTTTTACAGTTCTGTTTGCAGTGCATATTTAGTACCCCAAATCTGTATCAATTTATAGAATTATACAAGCGAATGGGGCTTAAGTCCCACCAATGTGTAAAGTAGTCTTGTAAATGAACGTATGCTGCAGATTTTTATATGTATGTATATATGTATATGTATGTATATATGCTTGCCCATTCCTGTGCAGATTTTCAGTGCGGATTTCACAATGAAGTAATGTGAAATCTATACCATAGTTAAGTCCACCACAAAATCTGCAAGTAAAGGGGGCTTTACACGCTGCGACATCGCTAATGCGGAGTCGTTGGGGTCACGGAATTTGTGACGCACATCCGGCCGCATTAGCGATGTTGCTGCGTGTGACACCGATGAGCGATTTTGCATCATTGCAAAAACGTGCAAAATCGCTCATCGGTGACATGGGGGTCCATTCTCGATTATCGTTACTGCAGCAGTAACTATGTAGTTCGTCGCTCCTGCGGCAGCACACATCGCTATGTGTGACGCCACAGGAACGAGGAACCTCTCCTTACCTGCCTCCCGGCCGCTATGAGGAAGGAAGGAGGTGGGCGGGATGTTCCGGCCACTCATCTCCTCCCCTCCGCTTCTATTGGGCGGCCACTCAGTGACGTCGCTGTGACGCCACACGGACTGCCCCCTTAGAAAGGAGGCGGTTCGCCGGTCACAGTGTTTTTCAATTAAGTGTCCTATTTGTATTTTTCAGAATAGACCAAACATGTTTTCATTATAGTCTATGTGGCTGTGACAGCTGAATAAATCCTTAGATTATTATGATGCAGATTGGAGGTTGTGAAGTCATTGTTTTATTGCCCTTTTTCAGATTTGATGTGATTTGAATTTGTGTGAATTGTTTTAGGAATTTGCTAGACTTGGAGAATTTGAACAATTTACTAAATCACCAAAAAAGTGCACATTTTCCCATTGTAGAAGATGACATCAGCCAGGGAAGGCTTACATGACCTTGATCAGGTTTTTCAATAATGTCTTGCAGATATTGCATGATATGATGTAGCATTTTCAATCAAGAGAGATCATCAAGGCCTGTATAAAAGCAGAAGGAGGGAATGCAGCAGCCAGATATTTAAAACACTGAATAAATTCTACAGTGAGACCAGTTACCATCTGTTTATGTGGCACCCCTGAGGCTTCAGTCGCCACAGAGGTACTACACCTCAGCCAGAAGTGTGGTATTCCATCCTGGGTAAGGAGGAGGTCATCCACCTGTTCACACAAAAAAAAAAACACATACACACACATCATCAGGCCAGGGGTTTCTGTATAAGCCAGGTTGGAGGTGGGGTTAGCTAGTGCGTAGACACCCAGTGTGTAGGAAGGAAAGTGAAACTTACAGAACTAGTCAGAACAAGTCTGGAGTTGAGTTGAAGAGGAGCAGGGGAGGAGTGGAGACCCGTGGGCTGGAGCTGGTACCACTCGGCCCTAGCACAGACAGAAGGGGTCCTAGAGACCACGGGAAGTGCAACGTCCTCCCGTGGCCTTGTTCCACATATAATCCATGGGTGGAAGGACTTGGCCACAACACTAGGACTGGTCCCTAGGCTAGAGGAGAAGAATTTACATACTCCACTAGTAAAACCAGTGGCTGAGGTGACTGCACGCATCAAAGCTACCACCGCACACAAATTCACTGGAAGGTGACCATAAAGGACCAAGGGATAGAGCTTCACGCCACCCCACAGGGTTCACGGGCACTGATACAGGGTTCAGTGAGCGAAGGCACAAAGCAGAAGGGAGAAGCAAGAACAGGAAGACGGCCAGGAAAGGATACACTTGAGAAAGGTGCATCAGACTTGACCTCCGAACTACCCAGGATCGGCTAGAGCTCATCACAGTGAATCCCGGCACTCCAAAGGTGGTCACTGGAATGCCATGTAATCTTGTAACCTGCTACAGTGAGTAAAAACCTTGAGACCGCATCCCTGTGTCGCTCCGTTATTCACCTGCGCTTCCAGCCCTGCAACCCCCGCCATCATAGACGACTACTACGACCCCCATCCGCCCTGGGGCCCAGCTCTAGTGGAGAGCTATACTCTCAGCTGTGTCCCCATCTGCCGCAGAGGTCCCCATCCCGCAGCGGCGGCACCTATCTTGCTGTATACCATAGGTGGCGTCACGAATCAACCATCATCATCCCCTTTATCTTTATTAAAGGACACCGCCCGGGTGACGGAGTTGGGCCTCGCCGCGGCGGCGCCATGGCCCGGTAACGATTGCCCCACGGCCATGGTGGGCGCATCATTTACACATAGCCGTATACTGTATATTACTATCATTTTCAGATTACTAAGGCTGTTTTTACGTTACAGGGCTTGAAAAGGATTGGATAAAATAGTAGTAAAACGTATGTTACATAGGTCTTTTCAGGGCATTTCAAGTACTTGTGATTTGCCGCACATCAAATTTAAAAAACAAAAGCAGAACAAATGAATTCAAGTTTTAACATTCACCCATCTCTAGCTTTTTTACATGCATAAACTGAGGTCTGACTTCTGACCATTCAGGTCAATATCAATCTAAATACATCTAATTGGTCAGACAGTTTGTTATTCATGTGAGCACTTCAATGGGTCATATACAGAATCAATGGCACAATACACCTATATATATATAATTTGCAGTCTTCATAGTAGTTTGGTGACTGTATAATCCCGTTAAATTGCAGTGATTTCCGACAGAGAGCTGGACTCGCTGTTTTGCCCATGGGAAACGAAGGACACCGCGTCGTGGATTGAAGCGAAAATTGAGGCCTGCGTGATGTTTTCATTGAAGAAATTGCTGTTCTCGAGTTGTCGTAGCACTGAGACTGCAAAAGAAAGAACAGATCTTATGTCACCGGCCCTAAATAAGATGTGTAATTTTACTGTCAATCATCACAATTGCCTCATTGTTCTTTTTATGGCTTTGTCTAACTTTTCCATAAAAAAGGAAACTGTCAGGAAAGGTTCCTTTGTATGCATTGAATTGCCCTCCTCCCAAAGTGTCAGTCAGGGAAATAAAAAATGGAGTGTGTTGAGTTCCTACTTTGCAAAAGGGATCCGCTGGTGCCATGGATATGTGAGCTGCCTTTGACCCAGGGAAATAAACGAGTGGTCTTATCAAGGTGAGCCCCTTCTTTTGCTCCTCAACTTCCATTATTGGTACCTTATAGATTGAGGCTGCAATTGCACCCAGAAATGCAACTTTAATAGGATAGCTTCAAGATGGCAGTATATATAGTGACCTTTCAGGTTGACATTGTAAATAGTGGATTAGAGGCTTACCTGCCACAAGCTCGAATTAGTGAGCACATGTCACTCTAGGTATGGGAAAGTACCACGTGTATTTTGACAGAAAAGGTAAGAGAAAGCCTGTGCCTAAGGAATGGGGAGATGGTGACCCCTGACCAAAGCTTCCGCTGGCTCCTGGCTCTTCTGACCACCTTAGGTTCTGCACCTATGCGCCGAGCGAGATATTGACCCTGGCTGACCCTGAAGTGGGGTCTAGGTAAGGCCTAAGCCATACGGCATGAAAATTAATTGGTGCGAGTGGAGTGCAATAAAAATCGCATTCCACTCAGACCAATATTAGCCTATGTGTCAGCACCCATGAGCAATTATTTTCTCAGCCCTAATCGGACCGAGAAAACAATCGCAGCATGCTGTGACTGTAATGTGATCCTGTTTTCTCTCGCACCCATTCAAGTCTATGGGGCGAGAGAAAAATTGCACTGCACTCGCCGTAGACCGGTGTACCGCGAGCGCAGGGCGAGAATCGCAATAGCCGGCTACGGAGGAGAGAAGGAGATAAATCCCTCCTTCCCCTCCTCAACGTTGGCCACCGCCCTCCGCAGCAGCGTCCTGCCCCTCCTCAGTGCTCAGTGTCAGCCTGCCTCGCATGATCGGACCTCAGTCGCAGGGACACTCGACTCTGCTGTACTGCCAGCGTGAGCAGAGTGTCATGCGTGGGGATCGCATTAGTCCCCGTGCGGCCCCGGCCTAAGTAACAGATGAGATGAGCGCTTAGTAAACCCCACTAAGCTCTACAGAAGACACGGAGAGCACAAACAGGGAGACTTAAACAAATAATTTATCACCAAGAAGACTCAGTGAGGGGAATAGCAACAAACAACAATGTTTCTACAGATTAATAAAAGCCGGCTGCTTGCATCCAAGGCCTGTAAAGGAATATAACTCTATCACCAGCAAACACCAAGGGGAAATATGGGTATTTACGAACACAAGGGGAAGTGATGATGATTAGCAGCTGAAAAGTGAGGATATCTGCAAGGAGGGATTAACCCCAAGCAGAGAAGATGTATAGGATACTATTTACACCACAGAGGGAAGAATAGAATGTCAGGGAGCAGTTTGTGTAGCCAAACACTGCAACCTTCTACAGCCGGACACCACAGGACTGTATGTCAATCGTGGCACTCACGTGACAGCATGTGTTTTCAGTGGGAAGGGAGAAGAGAAGTAAAGAGCTGTCAGATTTTTATGGCGGTACCTTAATCACTAGGGTAAACAGTGGATCAAGCATATTGTAATACTACATGTCCTTCTTTTTCCCAAATTTCCCATTGAGGGAGAATCAGGACAGCCCCAGAGACACTAAATGGAAGGTCAGGTCCACTGAAACCAGTGGCTTTGGGCGACATTTATCTAAAGTGAATGTTCCCCATTATAAAAAGTCTCTTCCTGGTGACATGTGTCCTCTTTTGAGCTTACAAGAACTTCTGCAGTCTAAGGCTATGTGCGCACTGTGCGTTTTTCGGGTGCATTTTTGGGCTCAAAACTGCATGACTTTGCTTCCCCAGCAAAGTCTATGAGTTTGAATTTTTGCTGTCTGCACACGACTTTTTAAGCTGCGTTTTTGAGCTTAAAAAAAAAAAAAATAAATAAATAAAAATGGACATTTCAATTCTTTCCTGCGTTTTTCTGCGTTTTTCCCCCATGCAATGCATTGGAAAAATGCAGAAAAATGCAGTGATCAAAAACGCAGCAAAACGCAGCCAAAAACGCATTCGATTTTGTGCGTTTTTTGCAGGAAAAACGCAGCGTCAAAAAAACGCAGTGTGTGAACTTACCCTTATACTATCTTTAGGGTAACGAGATAAGAAGTGGAATAACGCATGACTGTAGGATCAGACTACACATGGTTTGTTTGTAGTCTTTAGCCATAGAGACATATAAGCCAGCATAAGAGCTGCGTACACTAATGGAAGATGAGTTTTCTACATTGTTTATATTAAATATATGAACACAATAAAAACTATAGGTATTAAATATACGTATACATTTCCCTTACAGACTTTTTATAATCTGCTTCCCAAATGTTATGTACTCTATATTACAGAAAAATGACCCTTTGCCATTGTACATATCTTCAGTTGCTGAAAAGCTCATTTAAAAGTGACAACATTGTGGCAGATTCAGAATTAAAAACTTTCCACAATTTTTTTTTTTTTTAAATTGAACTTGGGCTGTGACAATAAATTCTGATTTATTAAAACATTTTCATAATTGTGTTTGAAAGAAGGGAATTTTGTTTACTTACCGTAAATTCCTTTTCTTCTAGCTCCAATTGGGAGACCCAGACAATTGGGTGTATAGCTTCTGCCTCCGGAGGCCACACAAAGTATTACACTAAAAGTGTAAAGCCCCTCCCCTTCTGCCTATACACCCCCCGTGCCTCACGGGCTCCTCAGTTTTGGTGCAAAAGCAAGAAGGAGGAAAAGTTATAAATTGGTTTAAAGTAAATTCAATCCGAAGAAATTTCGGAGAACTGAAACCATTGAACATGAACAACATGTGTACACAAAGAACAACAGCCCGAAGGGAACAGGGGCGGGTGCTGGGTCTCCCAATTGGAGCTAGAAGAAAAGGAATTTACGGTAAGTAAACAAAATTCCCTTCTTCTTTGTCGCTCCATTGGGAGACCCAGACAATTGGGACGTCCAAAAGCAGTCCCTGGGTGGGTAAAGTAAAACCTCGAAATAGAGCCGTAAAACGGCCCCTTCCTACAGGTGGGCAACCGCCGCCTGAAGGACTTGCCTACCTAGGCTGGCATCTGCCGAAGCATAGGTATGCACCTGATAATGTTTCGTGAAAGTGTGCAGGCTCGACCAGGTAGCCGCCTGACACACCTGCTGAGCCGTAGCCTGGTGCCGCAATGCCCAGGACGCCCCCACGGCTCTGGTAGAATGGGCCCTTAGCCCTGAGGGAACCGGAAGCCCAGAAGATCGGTAGGCTTCGAGAATAGGTTCCTTGATCCACCGAGCCAGGGTTGATTTGGAAGCCTGTGACCCTTTACGCTGGCCAGCGACAAGGACAAAGAGTGCATCCGAGCGGCGCAGGGGCGCCGTACGAGAAATGTAGAGTCTGAGTGCTCTCACCAGATCTAACAAGTGCAAATCCCTTTCACATTGGTGAACTGGATGAGGACAAAAAGAGGGTAAGGAGATATCCTGATTGAGATGAAAGGGGGATACCACCTTAGGGAGAAATTCCGGAACCGGACGCAGAACCACCTTGTCCTGGTGAAACACCAGGAAAGGGGCTTTGCATGACAGCGCTGCTAGCTCAGACACTCTCCGAAGTGATGTGACTGCTACTAGGAAGGCCACTTTCTGCGAAAGGCGTGAGAGAGGAATATCCCTCATTGGCTCGAAAGGTGGTTTCTGAAGAGCCATCAGCACCCTGTTCAGATCCCAGGGTTCTAACGGCCGCTTGTAAGGAGGGACTATGTGACAAACCCCCTGCAGGATTGTGCGGACCTGTGGAAGTCTGGCTAGGCGCTTCTGAAAGAATACAGAGAGCGCTGAGACTTGTCCCTTAAGGGAGCCGAGCGACAAACCTTTTTCCAATCCGGATTGAAGGAAGGAAAGAAAAGTGGGCAAGGCAAATGGCCAGGGAGAAAAACCCTGATCAGAGCACCAAGATAAGAATATCCTCCACGTCCTGTGGTAGATCTTGGCGGACGTTGGTTTCCTAGCCTGTCTCATAGTGGCAATGACCTCTTGAGATAACCCTGAAGACGCTAGGATCCAGGACTCAATGGCCACACAGTCAGGTTGAAGGCCGCAGAATTCAGATGGAAAAACGGTCCTTGAGACAGCAAGTCTGGTCGGTCTGGTAGTGCCCACGGTTGGCCCACCGTGAGATGCCACAGATCCGGGTACCACGACCTCCTCGGCCAGTCTGGAGCGACGAGGATGGCGCGGCGGCAGTCGGACCTGATCTTGCGTAACACTCTGGGCAACAGTGCCAGAGGAGGAAACACATAAGGGAGTTGAAACTGCGACCAATCCTGAACTAAAGCGTCTGCCGCCAGAGCTCTGTGATCTTGAGACCGTGCCATGAATGTCGGGACCTTGTGGTTGTGCCGGGACGCCATTAGGTCGACGTCCGGCATCCCCCAGCGGCAACAGATCTCCTGAAACACGTCCGGGTGAAGGGACCATTCCCCTGCGTCCATGCCCTGGCGACTGAGAAAGTCTGCTTCCCAGTTTTCTACGCCCGGGATGTGAACTGCGGATATGGTGGAGGCTGTGGCTTCCACCCATAGCAGAATCCGCTGGACTTCCTGGAAGGCTTGCCGACTGCGTGTTCCGCCTTGGTGGTTGATGTAAGCCATCGCTGTGGAGTTGTCCGACTGAATTCGGATCTGCTTGCCTTCCAGCCACGCCTGGAACGCCTTTAGGGCAAGATACACTGCCCTTATCTCCAGAACATTGATCTGAAGGGAGGACTCTGGCTGAGTCCAAGTACCCTGAGCCCTGTGGTGGAGAAAGACCGCTCCCCACCCTGACAGGCTCGCGTCCGTAGTGACCACAGCCCAGGAAGGGGGCAGGAAGGATTTCCCCTTCGACAGAGAAGAGGGAAGAAGCCACCACTGAAGGGAAGCCTTGGCTGCCCGAGACAGGGAGACGTTCCTGTCGAGGGACGTCGACTTCCTGTCCCATTTGCGGAGAATGTCCCATTGAAGTGGACGCAGATGAAACTGCGCAAAAGGAACTGCCTCCATTGCTGCTACCATCTTCCCTAGGAAGTGCATGAGGCGCCGCAAGGGGTGTGACTGGCCTTGAAGGAGAGATTGCACCCCTGTCTGCAGTGAACGCTGTTTGTCCAGCGGAAGTTTCACTATCGCTGAGAGAGTATGAAACTCCATGCCAAGATATGTCAGTGATTGGGCCGGTGTCAGATTTGACTTTGGAAAATTGATGATCCATCCGAACCTCTGGAGAGTCTCTAGAGCAATGCTCAGGCTGTGTTGGCATGCCACTTGAGAGGGTGCCTTGACAAGCAGATCGTCTAAGTAAGGGATCACCGAGTGTCCCTGAGAGTGCAGAACTGCTACTACTGTTGCCATGACCTTGGTGAAGACCCGTGGGGCTGTCGCCAGGCCGAAAGGCAGTGCCACGAACTGAAGGTGTTCGTCCCCTATGGCGAAACGCAGGAAGCGCTGATGCTCTGGAGCAATCGGTACGTGGAGATAAGCATCTTTGATGTCGATTGATGCTAGAAAATCTCCTTGGGACATTGAGGCGATGACGGAGCGGAGCGATTCCATCCGGAACCGCCTGTTTTTTACATGTTTGTTGAGCAGTTTTAGGTCCAGAACAGGACGGAAGGATCCGTCCTTTTTCGGCACCACGAACAAGTTGGAGTAAAAACCTTGACCCTGTTGCTGAAAAGGAACAGGGATCACCACTCCTTCTGCCTTCAGAGTGCACACCGCCTGAAGAAGAGCATCGGCTCGCTCGGGGGGCGGCGATGTTCTGAAGAACCGAGTCGGAGGACGAGAGTTGAACTCTATCCTGTAACCGTGAGACAGAATGTCTCTCACCCAACGGTCTTTTACCTGTGGCAGCCAGGCGTCGCAAAAGCGGGAAAGCCTGCCACCGACCGAGGATGCGGTTTGGGGAGGCCGAAAGTCATGAGGAGGCCGCTTTGGGAGCGGTTCCCCCGGCGGTCTTTTTAGGACGTGACTTAGACCGCCATGAATCGGAGTTCCTCTGATCCTTCTGAGGCCTTTTGGACGAGGAGAATTGAGACCTGCCTGCGGACCGAAAGGACCGAAACCTCGATTGTACCTTCCGTGGTTGAGGTCTGTTTGGTTTGGACTGGGGTAAGGATGAGTCCTTTCCCTTGGATTGTTTAATGATTTCGTCCAATCGCTCACCAAACAGACGGTCGCCAGAAAATGGCAAACCGGTTAAGAACTTTTTGGAAGCAGAGTCTGCCTTCCATTCACGTAGCCACATGGCCCTGCGGACTGCCACCGAATTGGCGGATGCTACCGCCGTACGGCTCGCAGAGTCCAGGACAGCATTAATGGCGTAGGACGCAAACGCCGACGCCTGAGAGGTTAAGGACACCACTTGCGGAGCAGACGTACGTGTGACTGCATTAATCTGCGCATGACAAGCTGAGATAGCTTGGAGTGCCCATACGGCTGCGAATGCTGGAGCAAAAGACGCGCCGATAGCTTCATAGATGGATTTCAACCAGAGCTCCATCTGTCTGTCAGTGGCATCTTTGAGTGAAGCCCCATCTTCCACTGCAACTATGGATCTAGCCGCCAGTCTGGAGACTGGAGGATCCACCTTGGGACACTGAGCCCAGCCCTTGACAACGTCAGGGGGGAAGGGATAACGTGTATCCTTAAGGCGCTTGGAAAAACGCTTATCTGGACAAGCTCGGTGTTTCTGGACTGCCTCTCTGAAGTCAGAGTGATCCAGAAACGTACTCAATGTACGCTTGGGAAACCTGAAACGGAATTTCTCCTGCTGAGAAGCTGACTCCTCAATTGGAGGAGCTGGTGGAGAAATATCCAACACCTGATTGATGGTCGCTATAAGGTCATTCACTATGGCGTCACCTTCAGGTGTATCTAGGTTGAGAGCGGCATCAGGATCAGAATCCTGATCTGCTACCTCCGCTTCATCATCCAGAGAGTCCTCCTGCTGAGACTCCGAACAGTGTGATGAGGTCGAGGGAATTTCCCAGCGAGCCCGTTTAGGCGGCCTGGGACTGCGGTCCGTGTCAGAGACCTCACCCTGGGACCTATGGGTCACCCCAGGAGCACTTTGCTGCTCCAACTGAGGGGGGCCTGGGGTCAATGATTGAACAGTGCCCGTGGCCTGAGTCACCGGTCTGGACTGTAAGGCTTCTAGTATCTTAGCAGACCATTTATCCATACTCTCAGACAGTTTGTCAGCAAATACTGCAAACTCTGTCCCTGTCACCTGGACAGTGGTAGCAGGTGGTTCCACCTGGGCCACCAGTAGCAGAGGCTCCGGCTGAGTAAGTGCCACAGGGGCCGAGCATTGCACACAATGAGGATCGGTGGAACCTGCCGGTAGTATAGCCGCACATGAGGTACAGGTTGCAAAGTAAGCCTGTGCTTTGGCACCCTTGCTTTTTGCGGACGACATGCTGTTGTCTCCTCTGAGTACAATCCAGGAGGGTATATAGCCAAAAATCAACAGTGCGACCGTACAGTGTAAATGTATAGCATATAAGCATATATATATATGTACACTTCGGCACTCAGTGGGGCCAGCACCCAGGTGCTGCTTACCGACCGCTCAAAGCGGTTGTGTGATCACCAGATTCCCTTGCCTGGGCCTCCCAGAGCCGTGTTGTCTCTCCTCTCCAGCGTCAGAAGTGCTGACAGGAATGGCTGCCGGCGTTCTGTGGGGAGGAGGGGGCCGTGGGCGTGCCCCAGAAAGTGCGGGAATCTGATGCCCCACTGAGCTGAGTGAGGGGGGAGGAGGATACAGAGTATGCTCCAGCCCTCAGCGCTGACGTCCTGTGCAGCGTCCCGCCCTTCCCCTGACTGGCAGGCCTGGGGGCGGGAATATGCGATACTAGGCCGCAAAAGCCGGGGACTAAAGTTATAAGCGCGGCCGGCAAATAAGCGCGGCCGGCGCGGTAGTCCCCGGCGCACTAACACACCCAGCAGTGCTGCAGTGTGTATGGCACAAGCGCTCCATGCGCGGTCCCCCAGGGGGACACAGAGTACCTCACAGTAGCAGGGCCTTGTCCCTGACGATACCCGGCTCCTGTCCAGCAGATTCCCCAGGGGCTGCGGAGGGAGCATGGTCTCAGTGCCTGGAGACCGATTAGGATCCCACTTCACCCAGAGCCCATTAAGGGATGGGGAAGGAAAACAGCATGTGGCTCCTGCCTGTGTACCCGCAATGGGTACCTCAACCTTAACAGCACCGCCGACCAGAGTGGGGTGAGAAGGGAGCATGCTGGGGGCCCTGTTATGGGCCCTCTTTTCTTCCATCCGACCTAGTCAGCAGCTGCTGCTGACCAAGATGTGGAGCTATGCGTGGATGTCAGCCTCCTTCGCACAAAGCATGAAAACTGAGGAGCCCGTGAGGCACGGGGGGTGTATAGGCAGAAGGGGAGGGGCTTTACACTTTTAAGTGTAATACTTTGTGTGGCCTCCGGAGGCAGAAGCTATACACCCAATTGTCTGGGTCTCCCAATGGAGCGACAAAGAAATCCCCTTTTAATTAATATTTTCTTATTTTTATCTCAACCTACCAGGACAGTTAACTATATATACATCTACTTCAATCTCACGAAATTCATTGAAAACCTAAAAAAAGACAAATAAAAGGGAATGAGTAAATAAAATTAGGTGCAATATTAAGAAAAAAAGATGACGTCTTCAAAGAAACTTTCACTTACGTTTTTTAACATTTTCGTTCCAACTGTGTCTACGAAACTAACAGCTGAAAAGTCCAATATGAGGGAGTGAAAGTCAAGTTTTTCCAAACCTAAAGAGCGGAGGGTGACCGGACTCTGGGGGATGGACTCACTCAGGGTCTTCAAGCTTCCAATTACCCCATCCCTAGTTGTCAAAAATTCCAATCCGCTTCCCTGTACAGAAGGTAAAGGTTTCAATTTGCAAAAAAAAAAAAGGAAATCACACTGAAAATTTGCCCTTTTTTTCCTGTAAAAAATTAGCATCTCTTAACAATTCGTGTTACTGCTCCCTCTAATGTTGGTAATAATAAAACTGTCTGACAAAATATCAGGTCTAAAGGGTGCTTTACACGCTGCGACATCGCCAGCAATTGCTAGCGATGTCGCGGGCGATAGCACCCGTCCCTGTCGTTCGTGCGACATGTGTTGATCGTTGCCGTAGCGAACAATATCGCTACAGCAGCGTCACACGCACATACCTGTTCAGCGACGTCGCTGTGGCCGCCGAACAATCCCTCCTTCAAGGGGGAGGTGCGTTCGGCGTCATAGCGACGTCACTAAACGGCCGCCCAATAGCAGAGGAGGGGAGGAGCGGCTGGAACATGCCGCCCACCTTCTTCCTTATAATAATAATAATAATTTTATTCATTTATATAGCGCTATTAATTCCACAGCGCTTTACATACATTGGCAACACTGTCCCCATTGGGGCTCATAATCTAAGGTCCCTATCTGTATGTCTTTGGAGTATGGGAGGAAACCGGAGAACCTGGAGGAAACCCACGCAAACACGGGGATAACATACAAACTCCTTGCAGATGGTGTCCTTGGTGGGAATTGAACCCAGGACCCCAGCGCTGCAAGACTGCAGTGCTAACCACTGAGCCACTACAAGACTGAAGTGCTAACCACTGAGCCACCATAAGACTGCAGTGCTAACCACTGAGCCACCACAGGACTGCAGTGCTAACCACTGAGCCACCACAGGACTGCAGTGCTAACCACTGAGCCACCACAAGACTGCAGTTCTAACCACTGAGCCACCACAAGAGTGCAGTGCTAACCACTGAGCCACCATGCTTTCCGGTGGACGCAGGTAGGATGATGTTTGTCGTTCCTGCGGTGTCACACACAGAGATGTATGGTGCCGCTGGAACGAAGAACAACCTGCGGAATGAAACACTGACGACATTATGATTTGGAGCGACGTGTCAACAATCGTCGATTTTTGTCGTTTTTGCAATCGATGATCGTTGCTCCTAGCTGTCACAAGCTGCGATGTCGCTAACGATGCCGGATGTGCATTACAAACACCGTGACCCCGACAATATATCGTTAGCGATGTCGCAGCGTGTAAAGCACGCTTTATTGTCCATATCAACCAATAACAGTTCAGCCTCTATTTTTTTCCTTAAGGCTACTTTACATGCTGCGACATCGCTAGCGATCTCATTAGCGATGTGAAATTCTAGATCGCAAGTGCGATCTTTCGAAATCGCACATAGGTTATTTAACGCATGTGCGATCTCGAAAGATCGCACTTGCGATCTAGAATTTCACATCGCTAATGAGATCGCTAGCGATGTTGTAGCATGTAAAGTACCCTTTAGTCGTTTAACTCTTTAAGGATTACATTTTTGATTTTATGGTTTCGGAATTTTCTTTCACCCCTTCCCCCAAGGGACATAACCTTTTAATTTGTCCCTGAACATTTTTTGTGGAACAAGTTGTGCTTTTGAATGACACCATTCATTTTACTATCCAGTGTAGATAAAAACAGGAATACATTTCCATTTGTTATGAATTGGTGAAAGAAAAAAAAAAAATTCTACCATTGTTTTTATTGGCCATTGTTTTTTCACCATTCACTGTGCTGGAAAACTTACCTGGTGACATGATGAGTGATCATGAGTGTAGTTTTTTTAAAAATATATAATTCTAGTGGCTTAAATAATTTCTGAACTTTGAAAAATAAAATTATTTGGTTTGGGTTGCAACTTTTCTAGATCCTTAACTTTTTTAATTTTTTTTCTGTTGTTGGAGCTGGGTGAATATTTTTCTTGTACATTTTATGGGTACCGTTTCAGAGTATATGTAGTGTTTAGATCGCTCTATATATTGTTAGGGGGAGGGGAATTGCAGAAACCATAAAAACAGCAATTGCGCAGTTTCTTATTTTTTCTGTACGGTGTTTCCTTCTTGGGTTAATTAATTTTATATTTTTCATCGACTTTTATGGAAACGGCAATATCAGACATGTTTGTTTATTTTTTTTTATTGGGGAAAGAGGGGGTGATCCAAATTTCTATATTTTTTCATTAAAAAAAGTAAAATTTTTACGTTGAAGATGTCCACTTCTTGGACAACCCCTTCTCATTCCCCTTGTTCGCCCCTGTAAAAAGAAATAAGCCTATACTCCCCTCCGTTGCGGCCTTGGTTCCAGCGATGTCTAAAGCAGTGTTCAGTAGCCCACCTGAGATTGTTAGGACACGCGCCTGGCGTCTGTCTCCCCACCTTCGGACATTTGAGCTGGATGTGAGCTCACTTCCTGCTCAAATGTCCAAAGGCGGGAAGAAGATAGATGGAGCTGATTGGTCACGGGGCTCACGTGTCATAACAATGTCACGTGGGCTCCAGGAACGTGGCTTTAGACATCCCTGGAACCATGGCCGTATTGGAGGTGAGTATAGGCTTAATTATTTTTGCGGGGGTTAACAAAGGGAATGAGAAAAGGGTGTCCAAGAAGTGGACAACCCCTTTAATATTTATTTCCCTAGAGATTCAAAACTGTAACCATTTGTTTGCTTGTATTATATACTGCAAAACTTTAGCTATACAGTATATAATAAAAATTATGGTTTCCTATGAACCCTTTGTGTTGCTCGGGTTGGAATGGGGTCTGTCAAAGGCAGATGTTGGCTATATAAGACAGCCAGCACCTTCCTTGTGTGGAGCAGGCTCAGCTCCTGAGCACGCTCCAGACACCCACTCCTTGATGATTATATGTTATATATGGAGCAGGAAGGGGTTAGGATAATAAGGCTGAGGGTATGTTCACACGTTGCTTTTTTTTCAGCGCGGAAAAAAACGCACCCTCTGGCAGAGGGGAGAATTGTAAACAATGCTTTTTTGAGAAAAAGGCATCGAAAACGCATGCGTTTTTCATGCGTTTTTCATGCTTTTTTCATGCGTTTTTCATGCGTTTTTCATGCGTTTTTCATGCGTTTTTTAGGTGCGTTTTTTAAGACTTGTCAGTGTTAATAAAGTTGGTTGAACACAGACCTTTGGAAAAAAAAACCTGTGATGTCATTTCCTTCTCCACATTCTGTTTGGATAAATGGGAGGGCTTGGAATGGAAGGAGCACCATTTGAATTTTGGAAAAGTTGAAATAAACTTCGCGCACCATGTCACATTAGCAGAGCCCCTTGGGTACCTATACGTCAGAAAACCCCCACAAGTGACCCCATTTTGGAATCTGCACCCCTCAAGGATTTTATTCAGGAGTATATTAAGCATTTTGAATCCACAGCTACTTCACCCAAAATGTTGCTGTAGCAACAATATTCTCACTTTTAGGCCCGTTTCACACGTCAGTGAAAAACAGTGACGTTTTTCACTGGCGTGTAAAACATGCACATGTCCCTCCGTGTGCCGTGAATCACGGCACACATGGGTTGTCTAAGTGCAATCCGGGCTCCGTTCTCCGTGGCCCGTGATTGCACTT
Organism: Anomaloglossus baeobatrachus; assembly: GCF_048569485.1. Taxonomy (NCBI): domain Eukaryota; kingdom Metazoa; phylum Chordata; class Amphibia; order Anura; family Aromobatidae; genus Anomaloglossus; species Anomaloglossus baeobatrachus. Next base: position 38,820,307 of record NC_134360.1, read on the forward strand.
AGAGATTAACTCACCTGTGCCCGCTCCCGCTCTCCATGGTGCTGATCGCTCACGCGGTGCAGCATCCGGCTGGCGCTGACCCCCGCAGCAGCTGCTTCCGGGTCGGCTGTGTCGCACATCATGAATATGCGCGACAATAATGAGCCGGCTCAGAAGCAGCAGGCTGCACGGGCTGCAGAGGACATCGCTGGATGTCGGGTGAGTAAAAATGATTTTTATTTTACAAGCACTTTTTTTCTGGCACGTGTTTCACGGACCACACCACTGCGTGGTCCGTGGAACATCAGTGATGCCAGAAAAAAATGGACATGTCTCCGTGCGGCTATCACGCACACGCGGGTACGCCGCACGGAGACACGTGTAGTGAAAAATCACTGATGTGTGAGCAGACCCATTCATTATAATGGGTCTGCGTATGTCAGTGATTCTGGTACGTTTAAAAAAAAAGCACAAACGTACCAGAATCACTGACGTGTGAAACAGGCCTAAGGCTATGTGGCCATGATCCAGCGACACGGCGTCCAGTACACAGTGTCAGCCTCCTGCAGAGATGTGAGTGTTGTCCACGGGAGAACGCAGCTGGCCATGCCCACGATTTGGGTTCAGGCTGCTGTGGAGCTCTATGCTACCTGCAGAGAACACTCTCGTCTCCGCAGCATAAATTGACATGCTGAGGCTCGGGAAGCTGCGCCACCGGTCGGTTTATGCTGCGGAGAAAAGAAGCACAGTGGGCATGGGATCTCCAAAAATCCTTCCACTGTGCTTCTACTGCACAACGCAGCGTTATGGACGCAGGGAAAACAATCTGCGCCCAAAACGCTGCATACCGCGATTGTGGGCATCCAGCCTAAAAAGCGTCAATGGAGGTCAAATATATATACAACGTCCCACCCCCCCCTGCATATTCTAAGCTGGCACCTTTAGTACCTTTCATGTGGCACTAAAGGGTGCCTAGCCTAGTTTTTATCACAAAAACAAAAAAAAAAATGGCGTGAAGTCCCCCCTATTTTTGATAGCCAGTCAGGGTAAAACAGACAGCTGTAGCCTGCAAATCACAGCTGACAGCTTCATCTTGTCTGGTGATCAATTTGGAGGGCTCCCCAGGTTTTTTTTTTTTATTTATAAATAAAAATAATAAAAAAAAAAAAATAACATGGGGTCCCTCCAAATTAGATCACCAGCCAAGGTGAAGCTGACAGCTGGGGTCTGGTATTCTCAGGGTGGGAAGAGCCATGGTTATTGGACTCTTCCCAGCCTAAAAATAGCAGGCCACAGCCGCCCCAGAAGTGGCGCATCCATTAGATGCGCCAATCCTGGCGCTTCGCCCCAACTCATCTCACGCCCTGGTGCGTTGGCTAACGGGGTAATAAATGGGGTTGATACCAGATGTGTAATGTCACCTGGCATCAAGCCCAGCAATTAGTGATGTCACGGCGTCTATCAGACACCCGACATAACTAATTGACAGTAAACAAAAGCAAAAAAAGACAACAAAAAATTTTTTATTAGAAAAAACACTCCCCAAATCATTCCCTTGTTCTCCAATTTAATAAAAAAAATGGGTCCGCAGAAATCCATTTGGATGTCCCACGTCGGCTCTGGACCTTCTAGAATATGGGGGCACGTTCAGGGAACGTATCCCCCATTTTCTAGAAGGGCAGACCCTCCATTTGAGGAGAGTGGGTGCAAAAATCTGCACCCACTCTCCCCGGGTCACAGCTGCAGACTGCCGAGCAGCCAGCACAGCTCACACTGAACACTGTGCTGGCTGTCAGCTGCTCTGCACATCTGACCGGCCGGCGTCTGCTGTGAAGGAGGAGGGGGCCGCGGGGGATCAGCGCTGCGACCGGACAGGTATGTATGACACCGGGGGGAATTGGGGTGAACGGGCAGGGCCTGGGGGGCATTTTTCTGTCGCATGTGTTATTGCACATGCGACAGAAATCATAGGAGCAGGGCGGCCGATGCGCTACTGTGCGCGCGGCCATGTTGGATTTTCGGGAGGGGGGTCGGGGGTCGGGGCGGGCACTTTGGCGACACCGGGGGCTTTGCCAGGAAGTGAGGTCAACAGGAAACCTCTTGACCTCACTTCCAGGTAAATGCCTGCGTTCTGGCGTGCCGACAAAGGCCGCGGACCGCAAAAAAAAAGCAGGTCCATGCGCTGTAGCTGCGTTCTGACCCCACATCATTGATTTCAATGGGGGAGAGAACGCAGCCACAACGCACAAAAGAAGTGACATGCTGCTTTTCTTTCCGCACCGATTTTTGGCATCCAAAACGCTGCGGAAAGAAACGCAGCGTGTGCACTGATTTTTCAGCTTTCCCATACACTTTGCTGGGAAAGCTGAACGCATGCAATTTGCCACTGAAACGCTGCGGTTCAAAACGCAGCGTTTCCGCGGTAAAAAACGCAACGTGTGCACACAGCCTTAAGCTTCATTTGGTTGATAAGGAAAAGCCCAGTTTTTCGGTAAATTTTAATCATTAAGGTATAAAATGCGCCCTGGATGCCCGTGTCACCACTCACTTTTTGTGTTTTAGCTAGGATGATTTTGGCCAGGTTGATGACTTTCTGCAGGCCCTTCCTTCTCTTCTGAATGGCTTTCTTCTTTTTCTCTATCAGTTTGTCCACATTCACCCCCATCTACAATACATGAGTTTTTGGCAAGTGTGAGAATTGTAGAAATGACTTGAGACTCGAGTAGTGTTCTACGTGCTTTAGTCACCTTCATCTTCAAGGATTTTGCAAATAATTCTGCATTGGCAAAGTAAATGGGTGAACTTGATTGGAAAATCTTCACACCGGGGATCTCTTTGGCCTTGGAAAAAAAAAAAAATTAAATGAGCCAAAAAACTGTACATATACTATAAAGTATTATATTTAGTAGTATATATTATATTTAGAATATAGTTCAAGCAATCAACCGATGAAAGCTAAAAGTTCCCTATGGAGACTACAAATAAGTGAAAGTAATGAAATCAAAGTTTATAAAAATATATGAAAAAAAATGTAAAAGATTATGAAATCACCTTTTCCCAAAACAACAATAAAGTAAAAAAAATTATATACATTATATATATATATATATATATATATATATATATATATATATATATATATATATAAAAAAAATATATATATATTTATATATATAAAAATACTGCCACCTCCAGTCTAATCTATCAAAATATAAAATTATTTGACCCACATAGTAAATGCCATAAAGCAGCAAGCAACAACAAAAACCCCCCACCATAATGCCAGAATGTATGTTTTACAGTTACCTCCCCCCAAATGCAATCATTTTATATATATATCTATATATCTATATCTATCTATCTATCTATCTATCTATCTATATATATATATATATATATATATATATATATATTCCAAAATATTACCAATGAAATAGACTACAAGCCCTCACACAGATCAATTGATGGAAGAAAAAAAAATGTATAGGTCTCAGATAATGTTCCGATAAGTTCTCAACCACTAAACTACAGTATAACAAAAGTGAGTACATCCCTCACATTTTTGGAAATATTTTATTATATCTTTTCATGGGACAACACTGAAGATCTGCCACTTTGATACAATGTAAAGTAGTCAGTGTGCGGCTTGTACGTCCATGATAAAAACACACAATTTTCACGGTCTGTGTTAAAGGTGCGTATGGCCATCCGTGTGCCGTGATTTTGGCACATGTGTGTTCTGTGTGTGCTATCCGTAATAGCGCACGGAGATCAGGAACTTTTTACTCACCTGTCCTCTGCGCTGCTGTCTTCGGTACTGCTGTCTCTGGCGCTGTTGCTTCCGGGTCCACTATGCAGTAAATATTCATGAGCATAATGAGCGGGCCTGGAAGCAGTGACAGCAGCGCCGAAGACAGCAGCGCTGGAGGCAGGTGATTATAGAAAATAATTTTATTTCAAAGATACGTGTTTTCTCCGATGCGTGTTACACTGATGTCACATGGATTACATCAGTGTGTGGTCCATGTGACATTAGTGCTACCGGACTTGTCTCCATGCAGGACACACGGACACACGTGTGCACCAGACGGATGTGTGATTGATTTTAATGGGTCTGCGTATGTCCGTGTCTCCGGTACCTATGAAAACAGACGTCATACGTACCGGAAACACGGATGTGTGAAGGGGACCTAACAATGTAAATTTGGTGTTCTCTAAATAACAACAGACAGCCATAAATGTCTAAACTGCTGGCAACCAAAGTGAGTACACCCCTAAGTGCAAATAGCAAATTGTGCCGAATTAGCCACATTTTTTTCACTATTTTCTCTCACTTGGATTTCACGCGATTTTCCAGTACGTTACAGTATGTGGTTGTTATTCAATATTATAACTCGTCCTGAAAAAAAAAAAAAAGCACTTGTCTGCCTATGATGTAGGAAAGATAAAAAGTAATGACTCCTAGAAGAAGGGAAGAAAAGAACCCGGAAATGATAAATGGCCATGGCAGGAAGGGGTTAGTAAAGGGATTCCACATCATGTGAAGCTTTTGATGGGGTCACTTCTGACTTTTGATGTGTATGCTTTTGCACTGCGCTGATTTATATACCCTCTACGGTCTATGGGAGGCTTGGGGACAAGCCCTATGAGTACTGTACTGATCGAAAAGACCTGATTTTTGTATGTAAGTACCATGTTAGATTGGGTGTGTTATTTACCAAGGTATTCTCTTCTGTATCTCTGTAGAGGTCAGACTCAGCAACTTGTCCAAGAATGGAGTAATGAGGCCTGTGACAGCAAAACAGAAAAGGTATAGACAATAGTAATGAAAGCGCTTCACACCTCAGTCTGTCAATATTCTGTACCCAAGAAGGTAGGTATATGACTGCTCCTGTGCTCCACTTTTGAGAAAGTGTCTGACTCCTGCCTGTTTCACCGCTTTCCATGCCATAGTACTTATCCAAAGCTGCCACTAGGGGGAGCTCACTACTTTGCGTTATTTGTATTGTATTGCAGTGTATAGTACAAATGACTGCAAGTTCAAGTATCCCAGGGGGACTAAATAACAAAGTGAAATAAATAAAAATAAATAAAGTTTTAATGGTATAAAAAAATAAATAAAGTTTGAGTCACACCCTATTAGATCTATGTGAGAATGAATAAATACATTTTTTAAAAAACGCATATTCGGTACCTCCTTCTCCATAAATGTCTGTTTTGGTAAAATATACATTTATTCAATCAATAACATAAATAATGTAAAAAATAAACTGAATCACTAAAATTCCAAATTTGCACATTTTCAGTCACAAAACCAAAAAGAAATAAAAAAAAAAAAAAAATGAAATAAAGTTATAAAATAATGTCATCAATAAAACTCTGATTCCGAAAGGCTCACAAAATTTACTAAGCCAGTTCAGAAATAGCATACACAAAGCTACATGGAAGGAGAACATTTAAAAAAAGTAATAATTTTCAAAGTGAATTTTTTAAGCCACTGATTATATATACATTTTATATGTGTATATATATTATATATAATATAATATATACAGTGCCTACAAGTAGTATTCAACCCCCTGCAGATTTTGCAGGTTTGATAAGATGCAAATAACTTAGAGCCTGCAAACTTCAAACAAGAGCAGGATTTATTAACAGATGCATAAATCTTACAAACCAACAAGTTATGTTGCTCAGTTACATTTTAATAAATTTTCAACATAAAAGTGTGGGTCAATTATTATTCAACCCCTAGGTTTAATATTTTGTGGAATAACCCTTGTTTGCAATTACAGCTAATAATCGTCTTTTATAAGACCTGATCAGGCCGGCACAGGTCTCTGCAGTTATCTTGGCCCACTCCTCCATGCAGATCTTCTCCAAGTTATCTAGGTTCTTTGGGTGTCTCATGTGGACTTTAATCTTGAGCTCCTTCCACAAGTTTTCAATTGGGTTAAGGTCAGGAGACTGACTAGGCTACTGCAACACCTTGATTTTTTCCCTCTTGAACCAGGCCTTGGTTTTCTTGGCTGTGTGCTTTGGGTCGTTGTCTTGTTGGAAGATGAAATGACGACCCATCTTAAGATCCTTGATGGAGGAGCGGAGGTTCTTGGCCAAAATCTCCAGGTAGGCCGTGCTATCCATCTTCCCATGGATGCGGACCAGATGGCCAGGTCCCTTGGCTGAGAAACAGCCCCACAGCATGATGCTGCCACCACCATGCTTGACTGTAGGGATGGTATTCTTGGGGTCGTATGCAGTGCCGTCCAGTCTCCAAACGTCACGTGTGTGGTTGGCACCAAAGATCTCGATCTTGGTCTCATCAGACCAGAGAACCTTGAACCAGTCTGTCTCAGAGTCCTCCAAGTGATCATGAGCAAACTGTAGACGAGCCTTGACATGACGCTTTGAAAGTAAAGGTACCTTATGGGCTCGTCTGGAACGGAGACCTTTGCGGTGGAGTACGTTACTTATGGTATTGACTGAAACCAATGTCCCCACTGCCATGAGATCTTCCCGGAGCTCCTTCCTTGTTGTCCTTGGGTTAGCCTTGACTCTTCGGACAAGCCTGGCCTCGGGACGGGTGGAAACTTTCAATGGCTGTCCAGGCCGTGGAAGGCTAACAGTAGTTCCATAAGCCTTCCACTTCCGGATGATGCTCCCAACAGTGGAGACAGGTAGGTCCAACTCCTTAGAAAGGGTTTTGTACCCCTTGCCAGCCTTGTGACCCTCCACGATCTTGTCTCTGATGGCCTTGGAATGCTCCTTTGTCTTTCCCATGTTGACCATGTATGAGTGCTGTTCACAAGTTTGGGGAGGGTCTTAATTAGTCAGAAAAGGCTGGAAAAAGAGATGATTAATCCAAACATGTGAAGCTCATTGATCTTTGTGCCTGAAATACGTCTTAATACTTTAGGGGAACCAAACAGAATTCTTGTGGTTTGAGGGGTTGAATAATAAATGACCCTCTGAATAAACTTTTCACAATTTAAAAAAAAAAATAAAAAAAGAAATAACATTCTTTTTTGCTGCATTTCACACTTCCAGGCTGATCTACAGTCCAAATGTCACAATGCCAAGTTAATTCCGAATGTGTAAACCTGCTAAATCTGCAGGGGGTTGAATACTACTTGTAGGCACTGTATATATATATATATATATATATATATATATATATACACACATACACAGGGTGGTCCAAAAGTAGCTGGACAGTATGTGTAATAGGGCTATCAAACATGGTGTAAAGTGAAACTGACTCAGTTGCCTTTAGCAACCAATCAGATTCTACCTTTCATTTTCCAAAGAGTCTGTGAAGAATTAAAAGTGGAATCTGGTTGCTAAGGGCAACTGAGTCTGTTTCACTTTGCACCATGTTTGTATACATACTGTCCACCTACTTTTTGACCACCCTGTGTATATATAATATATATAGAATATATACATAAAGCTCAGTGTATGTGTGTGTGTGTGTGTGTGTGTGTGTATCCGCTAAAGGAATTTGCACCGTCGCATTTACAATCACGAAATTTTGCACAGACGCCTCATGTGACTCAGGGAACATCATAGACTATGTTTTGACGGGAAAATTTAACCCCGCGCTTTACAGTTAAACTCCAAAATCCTGCCTCCATTAAACTGAATAGAGGTGGGAGCTACAAGCTATTAATAGCAACTGTCAGTGGTTGCTATAGGAAAAAAATAAACTGTTAGTATAAGAATAGGTGTGAGGTAATAAGATGTCGGTGGTGAGACGGATAGAGACAAACAGACAGAGAGAGACAGACGTGGAAAGAGACAGACGTGGAGACACGTGGAAAGAGACAGACGTGGAAAGAGACAGACGTGGAAAGAGACAGACGTGGAAAGAGACACACGTGGAAAGAGACAGACGTGGAAAGAGACAGACGTGGAAAGAGACAGACGTGGAAAGAGACAGACGGGAAAAGAGACAGACGGGAAAAGAGACAGACGGGAAAAGAGACAGACGGGAAAAGAGACAGACACACACAGAGACAGAGATAGAGAGAGACAGACACAGAGACAGACAGACTGATACAAATACAGACAGAGATATAGAAACAGACAGACATAGACACAGACAGACAAAGAAAGACACAGGCAGACAGCGACACACAGACAGACTGGGAGAGAGACAGTTACTATCCCGGGCAACGCCCAGGTACTACATCTAGTATATATATAGTTTGGTATTACTGTAATTAAACTAACCAAAAATATCCTGATACTGCATAATGAATGAAATATAAATTAAATTACAAAACCAATGGTGCAATTGTGTTTTTTGGGGGTTTTTTTGTTCACTATTGCAGCGCACTTGGAATTTGGAGCTGTGTGGCGACATGGCCTTATGGTTCATGTTGCATTATAAAACTCACAACTGAGTCCGGAAAGTGACCGTGAATAATCCAAATACGACAGAGACGGCCAGCCCGATGTCCAGGTTCAGGCAGATGGTGGCCAGGAAGGTCACAAGCCATATAAGCTGAAACAAGAGGGGTCATTGATTTACATTTCAGCACCATATCGTAGTGAACACATCAGTGAGGTTTTCGGGAATTTCATTGATCGCAATAACAGGTGAAATGCTACATTCTTGGCAGCGCTCAGTACAAATATTTATTGGCAGATGCCGCACTCTGCCAGCTTGTTAATTACTTTTCCAGCTAGTGTGAAAGCAATTAACTCTTTCGCTATGAATGTACGGTATGACATTGAATAGAACTTTGGAAACACAGTGAAGACTGACACGCCAGGATTGCAATGACATAGCATGATGAAATGTATCAATGCAGTAGTTGCATGTAGTGATGCAAACAACTGTGCAAAGCTTACGTCATAGAGTGTGATCTCTTTACTTACCAGATCGTACCTATTGGTCCGCCATAGGAGGGGTATATCCATAAACTGCTTGTACATGCCCTTCAGGTTGGCAATGACTATGGTGGACAGTATGGCCTATGAAGTTAAGAAACAATAATGTAGCGGACTGATCTATTATATCATGTTATTGAGGGCAATAGATAGATATGGACACTATGGTACATGCACTGTATGGAGAAAACTATAGCACACAAGTCTTAATCATTGAATTCTGCTTTCTCATTCAGTCCCATTGTCCCTGATATACATCTGGCCCCTTGTTTCCTATTGTACAACTTCTGGCCCCTCGCTCCCGGTGTATAACATCCGGCCCCACCATCTGCCTTTACTAACATGTGACAGATTGGCTAGTGGTGCAGAGCTCATTGATACCAGCGCAGTCTGTAATAAGGGCCTCCAGTGTAGCAAGTCTGTTCATGACACTTTTTCCTCCTAAATATTCCACCATCACCTATGAGTGATATTATTGAGAAGTGGAAGCAACCGCAGTAACTCAGCCATGAAGTGGAGACTATGTTATGTTACAGAGCGGGGGCCAAATGCTGAGGAGCAGAAGGAAAAAAAATTACAACTCTCTGGTGACCCGATTACTCCAGAGTCCAGACCTCCTTTGGTAACATCAGCACAAACACTGCGCCCACTGGGGGCTTCATGGCTGAGCAGCAGCAGCCATACATCACCGAGTACAATGCCGAACCGTACATCACCAAGCCCAATGCCGAGCCGTACATCACCAAGCCCAATGCCGAGCCGTACATCACCAAGCCCAATGCCGAGCCCTACATCACCAAGCACAATGCCGAGCCGTACATCACCAAGCACAATGCTGAGCCGTACATCACCAAGCACAATGCTGAGCCGTACATCACCAAGCACAATGCCGAGCCATACATCACCAAGCACAATGCTGAGCCGTACATCACCAAGCACAATGCCAAACCATACATCACCCAGCACAATGCCGAGCTATACATCACCAAGCACAATGCTGAGCCATACATCACCAAGCACAATGCCAAACCATACATCACCCAGCACAATGCCGAGCTATACATCACCAAGCACAATGCCGAGCCATACATCACCAAGCACAATGCTGAGCCGTACATCACCAAGCACAATGCCAAACCATACATCACCCAGCACAATGCCGAGCTATACATCACCAAGCACAATGCTGAGCCATACATCACCAAGCACAATGCCAAACCATACATCACCCAGCACAATGCCGAGCTATACATCACCAAGCACAATGCTGAGTCGTACATCACCAAGCACAATGCTGAGTCGTACATCACCAAGCACACTGCCGAACCCTACATCACCAAGCACAATGCCGAGCCCTACATCACCAAGCACAATGCCGAGCCCTACATCACCAAGCACAATGCCGAGCCGTACATCACCAAGCCCAATGCCGAGCCCTACATCACCAAGCACAATGCCGAGCCGTACATCACCAAGCACAATGCTGAGCCGTACATCACCAAGCACAATGCTGAGCCGTACATCACCAAGCACAATGCCGAGCCATACATCACCAAGCACAATGCTGAGCCGTACATCACCAAGCACAATGCCAAACCATACATCACCAAGCACAATGCTGAGCCATACATCACCAAGCACAATGCCAAACCATACATCACCCAGCACAATGCCGAGCTATACATCACCAAGCACAATGCTGAGCCGTACATCACCAAGCACACTGCCGAGCCGTACATCACCAAGCACAATGCCAAACCGTACATCACCCAGCACAATGCCGAGCTATACATCACCAAGCACAATGCTGAGCCGTACATCACCAAGCACAATGCTGAGCCGTACATCACCAAGCACAATGCCAAACCGTACATCACCAAGCACAATGCTGAGCCATACATCACCAAGCACAATGCTGAGCCGTACATCACCAAGCACAATGCTGAGCCGTACATCACCAAGCACAATGCCAAACCGTACATCACCAAGCACAATGCTGAGCCATACATCACCAAGCACAATGCCAAACCATACATCACCCAGCACAATGCTGAGCCGTACATCACCAAGCACAATGCCGAGCCGTACATCACCAAGCACAATGCCGAGCCGTACATCACCAAGCACAATGCCGAGCCGTACATCACCAAGCACAATGCCGAGCCGTACATCACCAAGCACAATGCCAAACCGTACATCACCAAGCACAATGCCAAACCGTACATCACCAAGCACAATGCCGAGCCGTACATCACCAAGCACAATGCCGAGCCATACATCACCAAGCACAATGCCAAACCGTACATCACCAAGCACAATGCTGAGCCATACATCAACAAGCACAATGCCAAACCGTACATCACCAAGCACAATGCCAAACCGTACATCATCAAGCACAATGCTGAGACGTACATCAACAAGCACAATGCCAAACCATACATCACCAAGCACAATGCTGAGCCGTACATCACCAAGCACAATGCTGAGACATACATCAACAAGCACAATGCCAAACCGTACATCACCAAGCACAATGTCTAGCCGCACATCACCAAGCACAATGCTGAGCCATACATCAATACATCACCAATCACAATGCCGAACCGTACATCACCAAGCACAATGCTGAACCGTACATCACCAAGCACAATGCTCAGCCCTACATCACCAAGCACAATGCTGAGCCCTACATCACCAAGCACAATGCTGAGCCATACATCAATACATCACCAAGCACAATGCCGAACCGTACATCACCAAGCACAATGCTGAACCGTACATCACCAAGCACAATGCTTAGCCCTACATCACCAAGCACAATGCCGAGCCCTACATCACCAAGCACAATTCCGAGCTGTAAATCACCAAGCACAATGCTGAGCCCTACATTACCAAGCACAATGCTGAGCCCTACATTACCAAGCACAATGCTGAGCCGTACATCACCAAGCACAATGCCGAGCCGCACATCACCAAGCACAATGCTGAGCCGCACATCACCAAGCACAATGCTGAGCTGCACATCACCAAGCACAATGCCGAGCCGTACATCACCAAGCACAATGCCGAGCCGTACATCACCAAGCACAATGCCGAGCCGCACATCACCAAGCACAATGCCGAGCCGCACATCACCAAGCACAATGCTGATGAGCCGTACATCACCAAGCACCAAGCACAATGCCGAGCCCTACATCACCAAGCACAATGCTGAGCCATACATCACCAAGCACAATGCTGAGCCGTACATCGCCAAGCACAATGCCGAGCCCTACATCACCAAGCACAATGCTGAGCCGTACATCACCAAGCACAATGCCGAGCCGTACATCACCAAGCACAATGCTGAGCTGTACATACATCACCAAGCACAATGTGACGGGGGTGTTCAACAGAGCAAAGGATGGACGAGGCCGAGGGACGATCCAACAGGTTTATTCACAAGAACACTGGAACAGCACACGATAAGTCCACGTAAAACAGATTCGGGGGCCCTTCCCGACAATCCTCGGACCGGATAACAAAGTAATCGTCCTTACAGTAGTCCAAAGAGTTCCACACAATCCCACGGGCCACTGATCTCCAGTCTGTAACTGTCCCTACACCGGCTATAGGATGCAGCCTCTGCTATTCCCTCCCAGAGGATCAATCTTCTTTCTTCAAGTTTCACACAGACTGACTGAATCTCCAAGGTAAGCAGAGTTTACACTAGTTGGACTCTAGGCCCACCTCCCCCTACTCCCAGGGATGGAAGTGCCTCAAGAGGATACAACCTTGCATTTTAGGGGGTGATTACCTACAACAATAGAAATGTACACAGAAGTAGTTCAAATAAGACAATGAACCCAGCTTGAAATAGGAATCTGTACAGCAAGATACACCTCCCCCAAGGAAATACATGAATTACAACTAATACAACCAGGAAAATATACATATCATGACATAGTATCACAGCATATACAGTGAGAGGGTAAATTACATCTTCACAATCCCTCCCCCTCCCAACTTGTGTACGTACTAGGGACCTCTACAGGTCACTGGTTAAGTACACACAGGCAGAGCGTTACTTACATGTGGCTTCATGCAGCCACGAATTGGCATCGTAGCTCTCCCACATCATTGCCCAGGAGAACAGCTGCAGGCAGACCACCCATCACCCCAACTACACATCGCCTGACCCCAAAACCAAAGTTCAGATCCACAGTGGCTGTGGGAATAGTCCTCCATTGTCCACCAGCCAGTTCAATAACAATCCCAGGTCCTCTATGGATTGCCTCAGGCCGAACCACTCGGGGATCAGCCAGTGTGAGGAAAGCACCCGAGTCACAAAATCCAACAAGTCTCTGTCCATCCAGCACAACCTCCTGCAAGTGCTTACCTCGATGAGCAGAAGTCGTCATAACTGCGAGTCGCACCCCGTAAACTCCTGGTGGTGCAACATGGGGGGCTGAGTCACTAGGCCAGTCCTCACATAACGGTGCCACATCTTCCTCCATGGCACTGGGCTGTAAATAATTAACAATCCGATTGGGTGCAGGATCAGTCCTCATTTGAACAGCTGGGCAGGAGACTTGCCGATGCCCTGGCTGTCCACATTGATAGCATCTGAGCTGGGTCTCCCTCCATCCAAGGCGTCCTCTTGGGTAAGGGGTAGGGGAACTTGGAGGCCGGCTCCCACCTGAAGGTGCTGTAGGGGTTTGAGGATGATTCCTCCATGGCCTGGCTGGGCATGAGGCCTGCAAATGCCCGGGATGCCTACAAACATAACACCTGCGCCCTGTTACTTCCTCTCCCCGGCGTATTCCAGAAAGTGCAGTAGAAGCAACTGGAGGCACATTAACACGGGTATCAACATGTGGTGGCTTAGAGGAACGGGGAACAATGGGGACAGAATAACTGGGGGCATCCGGTGTTGTGGAGCTGTTAGGCGTCTCTCCATCCTCCAACAGAACCCTCCACTGAGGCTTGATGGTGAGAGCCTCATCAGCGAGAGCAGCAGCTTCCTCCACTGTCGCTGGTTTTCTCTCACGCACCCATTCCCGGATCTCAGCGGGGCACTGGGCAAAGAATTGTTCTTTTAGGATGACCTGCAGGAAGGTCTCCCAAGATAAGGCCTCCTCTGCCTCCACCCAGCGATTACATATTTGTTTGAGTCTATGAGCATATATCTTAAAAGACACTTCCCCATCACAGGCTAAAGCACGGAACTGAGTCCTGTAAGTGTCTGGGGTCACAGCATAATGTTCTAGAATAGTCTGTTTAATATCCGCATACTCACAGTTCCACCGAGGGTCCATGGCTCTATAGGCTTCAGCAGCTCCCCCCTCTAGGAGCCCAACCAGATGCCGGACACGCTCCCTGTCCGGGACTTCCATTAATCGACACTGATGCTCAAAGTCCTGGAAGAAGCCCTCAATGTCGCCTGCAGCCTCATTAAACGGCTTAAAGTCTTTGCGGGACACCCTGGGAAGTTCCCTCATGATGGGTGCTGGGGTTACAGTCTGTCTGGAACCTCTCGCGGCTTCCACAGCGAGCTCCTTATCCAGCAGTGCCATCTCCTCCATCCTGCGCTCCTTCTCTTTAGCTCCACGCATGGCCTCCCTCTTATCTTCTATGGGGGCCTCATCTCCAAGCAGTGCCATCTCCTCCTTGTACCACACAACCCATTGACTTTTTTGGGTATTCACCTCCGGCTGCCGTCTTTCTTCCGTTTGCTGTGAGGATCCTTCCTCCACGTCATTTTGCGAACAGACTCCTTCTAGCGCCTCAATCAGCTGCTCCTTGGAGAGTCCTTTGAAACGAACTCCTACTTCACGGGCCTTTGATTGCAGGCTCCCCAAAGTCCAGGTCTTGTACTCTGCAGTGCTGGTTCCTGATGTTGAGCCATTGTCCTCCATTCCTTCTGCTCTGATCCCAGCGCTGCCAACCAGTTTGTGATGGGGGTGTTCAACAGAGCAAAGGATGGACGAGGCCGAGGGACGATCCAACAGGTTTATTCACAAGAACACTGGAACAGCACACGATAAGTCCACGTAAAACAGATTCGGGGGCCCTTCCCGACAATCCTCGGACCGGATAACAAAGTAATCGTCCTTACAGTAGTCCAAAGAGTTCCACACAATCCCACGGGCCACTGATCTCCAGTCTGTAACTGTCCCTACACCGGCTATAGGATGCAGCCTCTGCTATTCCCTCCCAGAGGATCAATCTTCTTTCTTCAAGTTTCACACAGACTGACTGAATCTCCAAGGTAAGCAGAGTTTACACTAGTTGGACTCTAGGCCCACCTCCCCCTACTCCCAGGGATGGAAGTGCCTCAAGAGGATACAACCTTGCATTTTAGGGGGTGATTACCTACAACAATAGAAATGTACACAGAAGTAGTTCAAATAAGACAATGAACCCAGCTTGAAATAGGAATCTGTACAGCAAGATACACCTCCCCCAAGGAAATACATGAATTACAACTAATACAACCAGGAAAATATACATATCATGACATAGTATCACAGCATATACAGTGAGAGGGTAAATTACATCTTCATACACAATACCAAGCATTGGATGGAGTGGTGTAAAGAAGTATGGAGGAAATGTGTTCTGTGCAATGACAGATCCCACTTCTCTATCTGGCATCTGATGGAGGAGTCTGGTTGTGGTGAATGCAGGAGAATGTTACCCACTGGCTGCATTGTGCCCGATTGTACAGTTAGTTTGGTGGAGGCATAATGCTATGAGCTTGTTTTTTAGGGGTCGGCCTCAGCCCCTTAGTTTCAGTGTAGCTTTTAGCTTTGTAAGAACAGTTTTTTTTTCTTTTCTCCATGACTGTGCTCAGTGCACAAGGTTCATACAGACATGGAGGGGTGGAGTGTGGTGGAAGAACATGACTGTTCACAAAGAACCTGGACTT
Organism: Anomaloglossus baeobatrachus; assembly: GCF_048569485.1. Classification (NCBI taxonomy): domain Eukaryota; kingdom Metazoa; phylum Chordata; class Amphibia; order Anura; family Aromobatidae; genus Anomaloglossus; species Anomaloglossus baeobatrachus. The sequence goes on from NC_134360.1 coordinate 38,836,091, forward strand.
CAGCCCCATCTAACAACACGGGGATGAACTAGAATGGAGACTGTGATCCCGGCCTCCCCCCGACATCAGTGTACAACCTCACAAATGCTCTTTTACATGAGGTTGCAAAAATTCTCAGAGCTCCCCAAATCTTGCAACAATCCTTCCAGATTAACATATGGGGCATTAGCTGACTACAAGGCTCTCTTGCACCATGATATACAAGATGCTATTCAAGTTGAAAATTCTTACCTGAGGAAGACATGTAAATAGTTCACCCGCCTTGAGAATGATCACCAAAATAATAATCGAAGACACGGATCCAGCAATCTGGAAATGAAGGCACATCGTTTAGAAGGAGAAAACTGCAATTTACTGATCACCTGTTTCCTAGACCTGGTGCTAATGCACTAAACTGGAAAATAACTGCGAGCCACACATCACGGGATTACGAGCCACATATAGTTCCCGACTCAAAGATTGGGAACCCCTACTCTAGTGGCTCCATCGGCTGTCCCCATGGCACTTAAGCGGGCTTTTCACGCTACGATATTGCTAGCAATTGCTAGCGATATCATACGCAAAAGCACTCACCCCTGTCGTGCATGCGATTTCGTGTGTCACACGCACTTACCTAGTCGTCGTCGTCGCTGTGACTGCCGAACAATCCCTCCCTCAAGGGGGAGGGACGTTCGGCATCACAGCGACGTCACCGCGATGTCACTAAGCGGCCGGCCAATCAAAGCGGAGGGGCGGAGATGAGCGGGACGTAGCATCCTGCCCACCTCTTCCTTCCGCATTGCGGCCGGCGGCAGGTAAGGAGACGTTCCTTGCTCCTGCGGTGTCACACACAGCGATGTGTGCTGCCGTAGGAGCGACGAACAACATCGATAATCAATCATTACCGATTTTTGGTTTTGGGATGACCTCTCCACGGTGAACAATTTTCACCATTTTTGAAGTCGCTTAAGGTCGCTGGTAAATGTCACACGTTGCGATATCGTTAATGACGCCGGATGTGCGTCACTAACAACGTGACCCCGACGATAAAACATTAACGATATCGTAGCGTGTAAAGCCCCCTTTAGTCTCCGTCCTGCATTCCTATCATTACCTGTGTATTCCCTCCAGTATTCTCCTGCACAAGGCTTCTGGACATGGATGAAGTCACAGCAAAACAATGGAAGAAACTGCCAGTGAGATTACTTAATCCAAGTGCAATCAGCTCCTTAGAGGTGGAAATAACATATACAACTTGTGTTACAATCATACAGTATCATAGACGCTATTATATATTGTATTGTATTTAACTCACTCTTGTATATAGCTAAGAAGGCAGCTACACCTCATTCATAACTCATTTACAAAAGCGGTTTTGTTTGTGAAGAATGAAATCTGAACAGTTTATCTAATTTATAGCATAAAGCTAAACATACAAATATAACAAAAATACTTGCCTGGTTACTGTCTACCTTATAACCATGCTTCGCTGCAAACATTTTAGCCAGAGATATAGACATAGCATACGCAACCACAGCAATGGCAAATGCATTCCCAGCAATACTTGCAAAAAATGTAGCATCAGGGACGGTTGGTGCTACAAGCCTGTAACAGATAAAATGTAATAACACCTACTAAACAACTAATAAAAATACTATAAAGCTGCAGTCTATGTACAATAACGTAATTACTATAATACTGCTCCTATGTACAAGAATATAACGGTTATAATACTGCCCCTATATACAAGAATATAACTACTATAATACTGCCCCATGTACAAGAATATAACTACTATAATACTGCCCCATGTACAAGAATATAACTACTATAATACTGCCTGCTATGTACAAGAATATAACTACTATAATACTGCCTGCTATGTACAAGAATATAACTACTATAATACTGCCCTTATGTACAAGAATATAACTACTATAATACTGCCCCCTATGTACAAGAATATAACTACTATAATACTGCACCTATAAACAGCAGGAGAACAAGAGTAAAGTGCAAAAATATACAAAATTTTTATTAAATACACAACAAGACAAAAGTTTGAATTAAAATGGTACACTACCAATGATTCCTAGGGATACCGACATATAGGACTAGACCAGTTTAAATAGCCCATCCAGTAAATCAAAAGATTAACTAGTAAATATCTGTGTAGATGGCGGCTATTAACCTAGGAAGGTCCAAAAAGTTGGTAAAAATGTTCAAAAAATGAGGGGGCTACTTTGTAAGAAGTAAGGTATGGTCATATCAAACCGTGGTTACCCACCATGTAGGGGTGGGGACTCAAGGTAATCCCGCTGGCTGTACTATTGCTAAATACTGGTGCACAGCAGAATAAGAAATAACATGGAATAACCATATAGCACAAGTGTGCACAATGAAAAAATTTCTCTTACCTAAAGTGCTGAAGTGCAAAGTAAATCAATACGGGGAAACCAGCCACGGTGGAAAGTAGTCCCTGTGAGATTAGGAAAGTATCCCTAAGAATAACCTAGGGTCTCCATCCGACGCGCGTTTCGCGAGGATAGCTTTATCAAGGTGGAAAACCAAAGTAACAACATACTTCAGCACTTTAGGTAAGAGAAATTTTTTCATTGTGCACACTTGTGCTATATGGTTATTCCATGTTATTTCTTATTCTGCTGTGCACCAGTATTTAGCAATAGTACAGCCAGCGGGATTACCTTGAGTCCCCACCCCTACATGGTGGGTAACCACGGTTTGATATGACCATACCTTACTTCTTACAAAGTAGCCCCCTCATTTTTTGAACATTTTTACCAACTTTTTCGACCTTCCTAGGTTAATAGCCGCCATCTACACAGATATTTACTAGTTCATCTTTTGATTTACTGGATGGGCTATTTAAACTGGTCTAGTCCTATATGTCGGTATCCCTAGGAATCATTGGTAGTGTACCATTTTAATTCAAACTTTTGTCTTGTTGTGTATTTAATAAACATTTTGTATATTTTTGCACTTTACTCTTGTTCTCCTGCTGTTTATTCCTATAATGAGTAGTGCTGGCATCTTCCCTGCCTAATTGGTAGGCCTGGTGCTTACAATTTAATGGCTCTCGATGTGAGTTATGTGTTGTTAATACTGCACCTATGTACAAGAATATAATTACTATAATACTGCCCCATGTACAAGAATATAAGTACTATAATACTGCCCCATGTACAAGAATATAACTACTATAATACTGCCCTTATGTACAAGAATTTAACTACTATAATACTGCCTGCTATGTACAAGAATATAACTACTATAAATCTACCTCCTATGTACAAGAATATAACTATTATAATACTGCCCCTATGTACAAGAATATAACTACTATAATACTGCCCCTATGTACAAGAATATAATTACTATAATACTGCCCCATGTACAAGAATATAACTACTATAATACTGCCTGCTATGTACAAGAATATAACTACTATAATACTACCTCCTATGTACAAGAATATAACTACTATAATACTGCCCTTATGTACACGAATATAACTACTATAATACTGCCCCTATGTACAAGAATATCACTACTATAATACGGCTCTTATATATAAGAATATAACTACTATAATACTGCCCCCTATGTACAAAACTATAAGTACTATAATACTGCCCGTATGTACACGAATATAACTACTATAATACTACCCCTATGCACAAGATTATAACTACTATAATACTGCTCCTATATACAAGAATATAACTGCTATAATACTACCCCTATGTATAAGAATATAACTACTATAATACTGCTCCTATGTACAAGAATATAACTACTATAATACTGCCCCTATGTACAAGAATATACCTACCATAATACTACCCACTATGCACAAGAATATAACTGCTAGAATACTGCTATTATAAATACATTGTGAGATAGGAATGTAGGAAGAGATCTCATAAATGAATTTTAATACAATGATACAAACCCAGTAGGAATATTCCCCACAATGCCTACACCATAATTTTCATGCAGATTCATTCCGTAGGATACTGCAGTAGAAATAATGAGCTGGTGAACAAAAGATGTAATCAGAGATTAGACATGTTGGTTGTGTACTAATAACATGTAACACTAATATACATGAAGGATTCTGATATAATCTGAGAAGGATTAAGCTCACACAATAGACCTATTTTTCTCAATGACAAGTAGTAGATGCAGGAGCATGTTAATGTGACTATTGTTCATTTAGCAGTCTGAGATTTAGCAGATTAGAAATGTACAGTACAGACCAAAAGTTTGGACACATCTCATCTCTAGAACAACTATTAAGAGGAGACTTTGTGCAGCAGCCTTCATGGTAAAATAGCTGCTAGGAAACCACTGCTAAGGACAGGCAACAAGCAGAAGAGACTTGTTTGGGCTAAAGAACACAAGGAATGGACATTAGACCAGTGGAAATCTGTGCTTTGGTCTGATGAGTCCAAATTTGAGATCTTTGGATCCAACCACCGTGTCTTTGTAGAAAAGGTGAACGGATGGACTCTACATGGCTGGTTCCCACCGTGAAGCATGGAGGAGGAGGTGTGATGGTGTGGGGGGGTGCTTTGCTGGTGACACTGTTGGGGATTTATTCAAAATTGAAGGCATACAGAACCAGCATGGCTACCACAGCATCTTGCCCGCGGCGTGCTATTCCATCCAGTTTGCATTTAGTTGGACAATCATTTATTTTTCATCAGGACAATGACAATGTAAGGGCTATTTGACTAAGAAGGAGAGTGATGGGGTGCTACGCCAGATGACCTGGTCTCCACAGTCACCAGACCTGAACCCAATCGAGATGGTTTGGGGTGAGCTGGACCGCAGAGTGAAGGCAAAAGGGCCAACAAGTGCTAAGCATCTCTGGGAACTCCTTCAAGACTGTTGGAAAACCATTTCCGGTGACTACCTCTTGAAGCTCATCAAGAGAATGCCAAGAGTGTGCAAAGCAGTAATCAAAACAAAAGGTGGCTACTGTGAAGAACCTAGAATATAAGACATATTTTCAGTTGTTTCACACTTTAAGTATTTCATTCCACATGTTTTAATTCATAGTTTTGATGCCTTCAATGTGAATCTACAATTTTTAGAGTCATGAAAATAAAGAAAACTCTTTGAATAAGGAGGTGTGTCCAAACTTTTGGTTTGTACTGTACCTAGTATTGACGATAAAGTTAGGGAGGTTTATGGAGAAGCCTTTACTTACCACCACCAGTTCTATAGGGATGGGCATACATAATTTGGAATGCAGCCTTTGATTAACTTCTTTTACAGCAAAGAGGAAAACCAGTGCAACGAGGCTCACAACAAGTGTGCCAATGTTCGTCTGGTGGATTCTGCGAAACAAACTGACTAAAGACTGAAAATAAAGGAAAAAAATATTATCTAAATACTTTTAGTTTCTCAAGCGATTTTTCATGCTATATAATCGACGTTATAATATAAAGTAAAGTAAAATAAATAAATAAATAGTCTATATTTAATAGGCTCCATTATAGGGAGGGAACAAGTCAGCTTTGGCCGAAATATAGACCCCATGCTAATACATTTATGCTGAGATTGCCCAGGGTCCAGGTTTCATATTTGTGGGCCCATTTTTGCTTTAGTTTTTTTCCTTCTTGCCTTTCAAATGCTGTATTCTTTTTATTTTGCCATCAATACCATTGTATGAGGACTTGGGGTTTTTTTTGGCGGTACAAGCTATGATTTTTCTCATTACCTTTCTGAAGTCTTCCATTTTTTTTTTTTCTTTCTGGGAAGCAAAGTGATCAAAAAACATTGATTTTCTTTTCCCATTTTCTTTTCATTTTGGCATATGGGATAAATATTCTAATATTTCATTAGTTTTGATAGATACTAGATATGTTTATTTATTTTTTTAGATTTTTTAATGTTCCGAAAAAAAGTATAGTGAATTGAACTTTTTTTAATATTTTGAAATAATTATTTTCAACATTTTTTACTAATCCTCTACGTGGCTTAAATCTGTGGGGGTTTTTTAATTTTTTTTTTTTTTAAATTTATTTAGATTTCAGTAATGTTTTGTGAAAAGTACGGGGATTTGAATTATTCTTTTTGTTGTTTTTAATTATAATAGTCGACTAGCTAGTTGATTCTAATATTGCAGTGTATTGTAATACTACCATCGCTGATTAAAGGGAATCTGTCAGCAAATTTTTGCTAACTGATATGAGAGCAGCATGATGAAGGCAAGGAGATTCTGAATCCAATGATGTATCACTTAGGCTGGTTTCACATCTCCAGTATTTTGCCGGAAGCCGGATCTGGCACAAATGAAGTACAGTTACATTCATTTACAATGGAAGCGTGACACCATGCGGACACATGCGGTTGTGTATAAAGCATGTGTCCGCATGGTGTTGCGCTTCCATTGTAAATGAATGTAACTGTACTTAATTTGTGCCGGATCCGGCTTCCGGCAAAATACCGGAGATGTGAAACCAGCCTTAGATTACTGGGTGCAGTTGTTCTGACACAATCTGAATTTTTAGAGTTAAGGGTGCTTTACACGCTGCGACATTGCTAACGATATATCGTCGGGGTCGCGGTGTTTGTGACACACATCCGGCGTCGTTAGCGACATCGCAGCGTGTGACAGCTAGGAGTGACGATCAACGATCGCAAAAATGGCAAAAATCGTTGATCGTTGACACGTCGCTCCTTTTCATCATATCATTGGTGGTGTATGCCGCTGGTTGTTCGTTGTTCCTGCGGCACCACACATCGCTGTGTGTGACACCGCAGGAACGATGAACATCATTCTACCTGTGTCCATCGGAAAGGAGGAAGGAAGGAGGTGGGCGGCATGTTCCGGCCGCTCATCTCCTCCCCTCCTCTTCTATTGGACGTCCGTTTTGTGACGCCACTGTGACGCCAAACGCACCTCCCCCTTGAAGGAGGGATTGTTCGGCAGCAACAGCGACATCGCAGAACAGGTATGTGCGTGTGACGCTGCGATATTGTTCGCTATGGCTGCGATCACCACATGTCGCACGAACGACTGGGGCGGGTGCTATCGCTCGCGACATCACTAGCAATCGCTAGCGATGTCGCAGCGTGTAAAGCACCCTTTAGTCATGTAGCAGATCTGAAAGAGCTTTCCTGCCCACACCAGACTCACTATAGAGATTGTACATTCACAGTGAAGTGTCAATAACAGCAGAGGGTGTGTCGATCTGCCCTGCACTTTGAGTTTCTAGACCTGCAATGATAAGGGTCCTGCTGCTTAAACAAACATAGCAAATAAACAAAAGATCGGACTGTGACAATACAGGCATCTCTAAACTTTGTGTTAACCCTTGCATAGCAAAAGCTTGCTGATAGATTCTCTTTAAGCCCAGGCTTCACAGGTGTATAAACATGGCAGTTATGGGGGCCTTCAGTAAGCCCCAGGCTCCCTTAACAATGTATCTGCACCACATTTTCCAACCTGGGGTTGGAAATGTCATGATATTTTAGATTAGAATTTTGTCTGTATGAAGTGCTAGGCTTTAAACATGTCTGCCCCTGTATTGTGGCTGTTAATCCTCTCCCAAAAGTCCCTAATACTATTAAATTGGGTGATTTAATGTTAGTTTCAGATTGTTGGTTGCAATAATACTTGTATTCCAAGAAGTATATAATAAAATGGCAGGAGTTTAGCAAAACCATTCCCTAAAAGTGTATGTTTTGGGGCGATTCCTAGGAACGGTGATTATATGCCTCAATTTTTGGATTCAAAATGTCGGTGTATATGGAATTGCATTGGCTCTACTGTTGGTGTAAATCTGAATAATAATGCCACTCATTTGCCATTTAGAATTTGTGCAATAATATCCTTTTTTTTCCATGGCTGCCAATAATGGTGGTCTATGTTAGAGACTAAAGACAGAATCTAAATATGAAATATTGGGAGGTTTATATGGTTCTCATTTATTAAAAATGTCTAATAGAAAGATTGCCTTTGCTGCCCATAGCAATGAATTAAAGTTCAGCTTTTATCTCTTAACGTGCTAAGGAAAATTTATGGTAGGCTATGATTGTTTCCTAAGGCCAAGAAAACAGACCTTGTTGCTCATAGCAACCAACAGCATTTCATTTATTACACTACCCTGTAAAAATGAAAGCTTAGTTGTGATTGGTCTTAAGGGCCTCAAAATAAAATTGACTTTGTTGGACATAAGCATCCAATCACAGAGCAGCTTCCATTTTTCTACAGTAGTAGAAGAAATGAAAGGGGAGCTTTGATTGGTTGTCATAGGTAACAGTGTAATTTTCATAAATGAGGCCTAATATCTGTAGTTTGTTTGCTCTTAGACCAGTAGTGAATGGAGTCATATGTGTTTCCATTTCTAGGAAAACTGAATTGCTATATTATTACTAGACAAACGCTGACACTATGATGTCGCAACTCACATAAATCAGTGACAGGGGATGTGACCGTTCACTCAAGGGGAGGCCAAGTATATGCTTCAGTTGGGACACGGTCACGTGAATGGTGGCTGCGGTAGTATAACCCCGGACCAGCGGCTCTGAGAGGTAAGTTACCACAAATCCAAACTGCACGAGTCCCAGGATAAGCTGCGAAATAGTGAGAATAAATAGTGTAGAGACATGTGGAAATATGGTTATGTAGGAAGGTGTGGATGCCGGGCCGTGGGGGCTCCGCACTTCTACGCCAGAAAGAGTCTGTGCGTATGGATCACTTCGGAAGGGGTGTGCGACACTTAAGCCCACTTTACACGCTGCGATATCGGTACAGATATCGCTAGCGAGTGTACCCTTCCCCTGTCGGTTGTGCGTCACGGGCAAATCGCTGCCCTTGGCGCACAACATCGCTAGGACCCGTCACACGTACTTACCTTCCCTGTGACGTCGCTGTGAAGGTGAACCGCCTCCTTTCTAAGAGGGCGGTTCGTGTGGCGTCACAGCGACGTCACACGGCAGCCGTCCAATAGAAGCGGAGGGGCGGAGATGAGCAGGGGGAATATCCCACCCACCTCCTTCCTTCCTCATTGCCGGTGGTCGCAGGTACAGGGATGTTCCTCGTTCCTGTGGTGTCACACATAGCGATGTGTGCTGCCACAGGAACGACGAACAACCTGCCTCCTGCAACAGCAACGAGATTTGGGATTAGAACGACGTGTCAATGATCAATGATAAGGTGAGTAATTTTGATCGTTAATGGTCGTTCCTGCGTTTCACACGCAACAATGTCGCTAACAAGGCCGGATGTGCATCACGAATTCCGTGACCCCAACGACATCTTGCTAGTGATGTTGTTGCATGTAAAGCGGCCTTTAATGTTCTCTTCATGGTGGTGTCCATCAACCTGTAGCCGAACCCCATGGTAGACGCAGTAGTGAAACACTTGACATGGGAGTTCTTTCGGCATTTGTAACTTGAATAGTTTATTTTCCTTCTCACCATTATGACAGACATGGCTTCATGCCTACGGTTCTGCTGTTTTATTCTTTGGGGTACTCTCTCTTGGCCTATCCCTGCTATCTTGGAACTAATCCGCAAGCTACTGCGCACCTGTGCCTCCTTTCCCCCACCATTGTCACTGCTGTCCGATTCTCTGCTTCAACGGCTCTCTAGTCGCTTCAACTCTCTAAACCCGTCCCGAGGTGAGCCGTAGGCTCCGGACCTTAAGAGGCTACCTGACTGGCTCGACTACATAGCCATGTCCTCCTCACTTGAATCCTTCTGCAAAACTGACTCTTCACAAGGCCCATCTCTCTAACTAACCCACTGGCCATCTGTCACTCCTTCCCTCAGTGAGCTGACCCTGACATGAACTGTTTCTGTTACCAACAAAATCTATCTACGTAACATTCCTATGCTTTACCTTCTTCACTCTGCTATATCTGACTAATACACATTGTTACCGCATATACAGCACATAACACATTAATAGACAACCCTTTCAATATTTGTGACGTAACAGTTGTCCTGTTTGTGCTACATGGGCTCCCAGGCGTGGTCTGACTGGTGGTCATATAAAACAACAGAAATTCTTACCTGGAATAACCCCACCATTAACGTAATTGCAGCCACCAGCTCCACTCTGGCTTTGTCTCTTGCTACAGTATCAATGACAGTTTCATTTATCCCTGATATAAAGTTGTCATTTGGTACTAGAGACTCAGTCACACTGCCAATCATAATGGAGACCACAGCAAAACTGCCTGAAAAGAAAGCACACGTTACAGTCCAGTGCACAATACATCAGAGCCCTACATACTGTATATGTTAGGAATAGCAAGCACATAGGGTTTTAAAAGTGCTCTGCCTCAGTAGAGTTGATAGCATACTATTTTAACTGCATAGAAAATGCAGAAGACTATGCTTTCGTATTCAGATAGCCACTTAAAAAAAATTAAAAAAAAATTATATATATAATATATATACACCATATATATATATATATATATATATATATATATATATATATTATGTGGTTCAGTTTTGTCTTGTTTTTTTTTACACTTGATGTTTTATATATATATGTATATATATATATGTATATATATATATATATATATATATATATATAAAAATATATATATACATCCAACAATATATGTCCATCACTTATTGAGTATTCATCCTAAGTTATATCCTGTATTGTACTCCAGAGCTGCACTCACTTTTCTGTTGGTGTAGTCAATATGTACACAAAATACATTACTTTTCCAGTAATGACCCTCAGTTACATCCTGTATTATACTCCAGAGCTGCACTCACTATTCTGCTGGTGGACTCAATGTGTATATACAATTACATTACTTATCCTGTACTGATCCTGAGTTATATCCTGTATTATACTCCAAAGCTGCACTCACTATTCTGCTGGTGCAGTCACTGTGTACATACATTACTTATCCTGTATTGATCCTTAGTTATATCCTGTATTATACTCCAGAGCCGTACTCACTATTCTGCTGGTACAGTCAATGTGTATATACAGTACATTACTTATCCTGTACTGATCCCGAATTATATTCTGTATTATACTCCAGAGCTGTGCTCACTATTCTGCTGGTGCAGTCACTGTATACATACATTACTTATCCTGTACTGATCCCGAATTATATTCTGTATTATACTCCAGAGCTGTGCTCACTATTCTGCTGGTGCAGTCACTGTGTACATACATTACATTACTTATCCTGTACTGATCCAGAGTTACATCCTGTATTATACTCCAGAGCTGCACTCACTATTCTGCTGGTGCAGTCACTGTGTACATACATTACATTACTTATCCTGTACTGATCCCGAATTACATTCTGTATTATACTCCAGAGCTGTGCTCACTATTCTGCTGGTGCAGTCACTGTGTACATTACATTACTGATCCTGTACTGATCCTGAGTTACATCCTGTATTATACTCCAGAGCTGCACTCACTATTCTGCTGGTGCAGTCACTGTGTACATACATTACATTACTTATCCTGTACTGATCCAGAGTTACATCCTAAATTACACTTTGTACATACATTGCTTATCCAATAGCCTTGAATTAAATCCATGCATATTCTAACTAATAATAAGGACTTGTCCAATGCTATTGACAATTTAATTTAACATTTTACTTAAATGCATGCATGTATTTGAGGCTAAAAATCATGTTTGCAAGTAAATAAGTGGACAACTCCTTTAAAGATCAGTCTTAATTCACCTTATCAAATATTTATTTGGCAGTTTATGATGACTTACCCACTGATACATGTCTAGATGTGCCAAAAACAGAGTAAACAAACACTGGAAAAAAGGAGGAATATAATCCAAAAACAGGTGGAACTCCAGCCAAAAGAGCGTACGCCAAACCTGCAGAAAAGAAGAGGGATAGATTACTTGGGATTGAACCAGAACTGTGAGTATATAACAAACAGTTTGTGTGTTTCATATCCTTATCATCTGATCATTTCTCAAATCCCATCATATCTCATTACCCCCTTTATGAGCTTATTCTCCATAAGGCGGAGGAAGATGCTACCATAGGCTTAGATGTCTTTCCTGTCTAATGTAACTGGGAGACCTACCGAATCCATAGAAGGGATTGACTGTAAGGGGTACTTTACACGCTGCGACATCGCTGCCGAAATATCGTCGGGGTCGCGTTGCTAGTGACGCACATCCGGTACCGGTAGCGACATCGCAGCGTGTAATACAAATGAGTGGCGATCAACGAGCACAAAAACGTGAAAAATTGTTGCTCGTTGACACGTCGTTCATTTACATAATATCGGTGCTACTGCAGGTACGATGTTGTTTGTCGTTCCTGCGGCAGCATACATCGCTATGTGTGACGCCGCTGGAACGACAAACATCTCCTTATCTGCGTCCACCGGAAAAGGAGGAAGGAAGGAGGTGGGCGGCATGTTACGGCCGCTCATCTCCTCCCCTCCTTTTCTATTGGGCGGCTGTGACGCTGCTGTGACGTCGCTGTGACGCTGAACGAACTGCCCCCTTAGATAGGAGGCGGTCCGCCGGTCACAGCGACGTCGCAGAGCAGGTATGTGTGTGTGAAGCTGTCATAGCGATAATGTTTGCTCCGGCAGCTATCACCGCATATCGCATGTGCGACGGGGGCGGGTAGCAATCGCTAGCGATGTCGCAGCGTGTGAAGTACCCCTTAGATTACAGCGACCCTAATCAATGATACGGTCATTGGAGCAGCAAAAATAAGCTTGATGGAGTTATTTCTATCTCTTTGTTGAGAAGGTGAAGAATGTGAGTGGAAATGGGCAGATACAATGTTATATCAGAAAATTTTGTACGGTGCGGTATTAAAAAAAAAAATCTGATATGCAGAGTTAGTCAATCTTCTATACTATATGGGCAAAAAGAGATTGCCTAGGACCTTGTGTTGAACTTGGGCACAATGGGTCCACCAGAGGAAACCTTTGTGAAAGCCTACCCTTCACCTTTGCAGACCAAGTGCATCAATTAGTTCATGGGTCTACTGGATGGTCAATTAATCCTCTTATGGGATATAGGGCTACCTTACAAAACTCCATGGAAACTTGAAATTATTCAGTAATCAAAATACCCTTACCTTGTGGAAGCTGTAGGATCCCCACACTGATCCCAGACACAATATCCCCCAGAAACCATTCCTTGAATGGATAGTGAGGTAGCCAGTGGAGAATCGGGAGGAACTGGAACAACAAGGCCTTTGCTGCTGATCGAGAACATCTATAAAGTAGACCATGACATATGTCACTGGTAGGATTGATAGTTGACCCATTTGGTGGTCCATTAATATATCCATAATGAGAGGCACTACTAGAAAATGATATCAAGGACCCACAATTGATATCTGAATATTTTTTAAGTTCTGTTATACTCTTATATAATGTTTGTATTCGGTGCATTCACACAGTCAATGGCTTTGGGTTCCACCATCCAAAGATGGTGTTATGGTGGTACACCTAAGTTTTGCTATGCTTCCCTTTCATCTATGGTCAACTAAGGTAAGGTGTAAATTCGTTGGTTGTATAATAGGATCTACCATTCCTGAAATGAAGGACTCCAATGCTTATTTGAGGGAAATAAAAATGTAACTGCATCTTAAGGGTTTTTCTACTTTGGACAATTATACTTAATAGAAGACTCCCTTGAAAATAAGGTCACAAAGTATAATGCAGGAACACAGATATGTGCTTGGAAACCTGATACTAACGGGGTTCTACCACGTACAAAGTTCGTCTTTATCAATAGATCTTGGAATAATAATAATTTCCACAGTTAGATGTATTTAAAAAAAATGTTCCTGCGCTGAGATAATCTTATATATGTGTTCCTGCTGTGTGCTGTGTAATGGCCGTGTCTGACCGTACTGTGACATGGTCTGATCATACCACATCTCCTGGGCTGGGGAGGAAGTAAAAAAAAACTATACAGACATTACATAAAGGGATTGCAAATTATTCTTTCTTTAAGGTAAAACATTTAAAAAAAAAGGCAGGGAAATGCTTTACTTTACAGAACGAACCAGCTATGATCCCATGCTGTACTCTGTGTTGTGTCCTCCCCGACCCAGGAGATGTGGTATGATCAGAGCATGTGTGACGCCCTGGGCAAGCCAGGGGTCACAGGTCACAACATCACATGCACCCCACATTCCTGGCAGGTACACCTAGGCTAACCTCCTAAGATCCTTGTTGCCTTCCTCCAGGGGCTGGTGTCCACACCAGGGGGTGGGCCAGGCGGTTGGCTCCGCCCACCGAGGAGTTCACAGCCCTGGAGGCGGGAAAACCAGGCAGAGAGATGAGAGAGAGTTGAAGTTGAAGTCAGACATGGGTCTGAGAAGCAGATCAGTTTGAGGGAGTGAAGTAGAAGGAAGTGGTAAAGGAGGACAGTAAGAGTGGCGACAGAAAAGGAACAGTTAAGCAAGCCTGAAGTTGGTCCGGGTGTGTGCCCCGGACTGAGACAGCAAGGTCAGCAGACGGCGGTGATAGTCTGCAGGGGGACTGCTTGGAGGTTGCTGGAAGGACTGCGGACGGGTGGTGACCCGGCGGTACCGGAGCAGTATACGAAGAACAGTCAGCACCAGGGCAGGGGCCTTTCGGATCCCGGCAAGGCTAGGAGTCGCCATAATTTGCCAAATCCGTCAGTGAAGGGGACCTCTGTCTCCTAACAACCAAGTCCCGATTGAAGGCAACAGTCCGACCGTTAAGGGGAGACACCGCCACCGCCAAGGCACCAGTTTCCCAGGGCCAGCGCCTGCGGGCAAGAGAGAGGCTCCTCCGGCTCATGTCCAGGTCGGGGAGCGGGTAACCGGTGGGAACCCATCGCTACCAAAAAGACTTTACATAGGTGCAGGGAAGAGACCGTCACCGCTAACTGCAGGGAACAGCAGCACCGTAACCGTCCGAGGGACCCGTCCAACCAGCCGTTTGTTTACCGAGAACTGTGTCGTGTTTACTGGCTGAGTGAGTACCTCAGTGCCGTGCGGCACAGCGCTGCCCCTGCACCTCCACAGGCCCCATACCCGCCTGTCCACCATACCAACCCCATCACTGGGCCCCGGGACCACCAAACCCCCTACCCACGGAGGGACAAATCAACAACTGGCTGCTCCAAACCATCACTTCCAGGCTCCCCAGACAGAGCAGCGGTGGTGTCCACTTAATCACCACAACCGTGGGTGGCGTCACGGACAATAAACTATCCCAAAACCCAATCCCCTTTCACTCACGGGCGAGGAGCGCCGCTCGAGTCCCCGGGATCCGGCCCATCGCTCGAGCCACCGAGCAGCAGCAGCAGCAGGCCGCAGCAGCCGCAGCGGCAGCCGGACCCGAGCAGTGGGAGAGCGCGGCGTCCCCTCCTCCGCCCGCGACACATGTCCCTTTACGGTCAGACACGGCCATTACACAGTACATACCAGGGACACATATAAGGATATCTCAGCGCAGGAACATTTTCTTTAAACATGCAATTGTGGAAATTAATTATATTACAAGATCTATTGATTAAAATCAACTTTAAAATAAACTTTGTGGGAAAAACCCTTTAAGTGTTCAATTTCCCTGTGGTGTATGAAGCATTACCCAGTGTCCAGTCATCCATATCAGTGGTTTGTCTGTGTAATGCAGGACAAGACAAAACTTCCAGAGCAAGAGATGATCTTTGTCACTGCACTCTACTGTAACCAAGAAATTTGGATTCTGAAAATAGGACCTCCTGTAATAACTTAAAATTTCTGTAAGGGCTAGGACACATGGCAGGTAAAACGGGCTGAATGGAATGTGATTTAAAGTCTATGGGTCTATGGGTGCGAGTGAAACATCATACTGCCGCACTGCACTCATTCGAGTGCAGTGCGATAGTCATATCAGCTAATAATGGAGGAGATTGATAGATTAATCCCCCCTCTCCTCCGCAGCTGTGATACGATCACAGGATCGGATCACAGTATAATGACACTCTGCTTTTCCTCGCCTAACATACGTATGCAATGCAATTTTTGTCAGTAGCTAGTATTCTACAATCATTTACGAGACTATTTACAGTGTTCTACGCTACAGAACAGTAATATAGTCATAAAAAACAAACGGCATATGAATGGCGAGAAAAAAAAAATCACACACTCGCATGACATTTGTCATTGAATAACATTGGCCCTTTTTTTTCCCCCTTACATTACAATTGTGCGAATTATAAGTGTGAGCACATCCTAAAGCTAAAAGCAGCATAGGCATAATAAAACAAGGTTTTGTTGTTAAATGTAATGGTAGGTTCCCCACTTACCTGACTTTACGTTTGGCTGTGCTGATGAGGGATCGTATGGTATTCGTGGTCCTGGGCAAAGGTTCCCCAAGTTCTTGCTCATGAAACACGGGACGTTCAATGCAGTATCTCACATCTCGATACCTCAGCTCCTTGTTCTCCATGACTGAGAATTAAGTAAATTTACTAACACCGTAATAATCTCTTTTGCATGAATAGCATAAGTGTTCAGTCCTACATATATTGGAGAAAAACCTGCCAAGACACACAAAAGCATCTTCAGCTGGTGAACAGTGATATGTTTGTCCACCAAGCAATGAATGATTAAGGAAAGATGATACACCTGACCAGACTTATGTTAAATTATAGTATTAGACCATACTCTATCCTCTCTATCTGTCCTCCACGTACATTGTGGGGTCTATCCTCTCTATCTGTCCTCCATGTCTTGTGCACAATCTATTTCTTTCTACCTGTCCTCCATGTGTAGTGCGGGGTCTGTCACTCTCTACCTGTCCTCCATGTATAGTGTGGGGTCTGTTACTCTCTACCTGTCCTCCATGTGTAGTGCGGGGTCTGTCCCTCTCTACCTGTCCTCCATGTATAGTGTGGGGTCTGTCCCTCTCTACCTGTCCTCCATGTGTAGTGCGGGGTCTGTCCCTCTCTACCTGTCCTCCATGTATAGTGTGGGGTCTGTCACTCTCTACCTGTCCTCCATGTATAGTGTGGGGTCTGTCACTCTCTACCTGTCCTCCATGTATAGTGTGGGGTCTGTCACTCTCTACCTGTCCTCCATGTGTAGTGTGAGGTCTGTCACTCTCTACCTGTCCTCCATGTGTAGTGCGGGGTCTGTCACTCTCTACCTGTCCTCCATGTATAGTGTGGGGTCTGTCACTCTCTACCTGTCCTCCATGTGTAGTGTGAGGTCTGTCACTCTCTACCTGTCCTCCATGTGTAGTGCAGGGTCTGTCACTCTCTACCTGTCCTCCATGTGTAGTGCGGGGTCTATCACTCTCTACCTGTCCTCCATGTGTAGTGTGAGGTCTGTCACTCTCTACCTGTCCTCCATGTGTAGTGTGGGGTTTGTCCCTCTCTACCTGTCCTCCATGTGTAGTGTGGGATCTGTCCCTCACTACCTGTCCTCCATGTGTAGTGTGAGGTCTGTCACTCTATCCCTGTCCTCCATGTGTAGTGCGGGGTCTGTCACTCTACCTGTCCTCCATGTGTAGTGTGGGGTCTGTCACTCTACCTGTCCTCTATGTGTAGTGCGGGGTCTGTCCCTCTCTACCTGTCCTCCATGTGTAGTGCGGGGGTCTGTCCCTCTCTACCTGTCCTCCATGTGTAATGCGGGGTCTGTCTCTCTCTACCTGTCCTCCATGTGTAGTGCAGGGTCTGTCACTCTCTACCTGTCCTCCATGTGTAGTGCGGGGTCTGTCATTCTCTACCTGTCCTCCATGTGTAGTGTGGGGTCTGTCCCTCTTTACCTGTCCTCCATATGTAGTGCGGGGTCTGTCCCTCTTTACCTGTCCTCCATGTGTAGTGCGGGGTCTGTCCCTCTTTACCTGTCCACCATGTGTAGTGTAGGGTCTGTCCCTCTCTACCTGTCCTCCATGTGTAGTGCGGGGTCTGTCACTCTCTCTCTGTCCTCCATGTGTAGTGCGGGGTCTGTCACTCTACCTGTCCTCCATGTGTAGTGCGGGGTCTGTCACTCTCTACCTGTCCTCCATGTGTAGTGCGGGGTCTGTCCCTCTCTACCTGTCCTCCATGTGTAGTGCGGGGTCTGTCACTCTCTACCTGTCCTCCATGTGTAGTGCGGGGTCTGTCCCTCTCTACCTGTCCTCCATGTGTAGTGCGGGGTCTGTCACTCTCTACCTGTCCTCCATGTGTAGTGCGGGGTCTGTCACTCTCTACCTGTCCTCCATGTGTAGTGCGGGGTCTGTCCCTCTCTACCTGTCCTCCATGGGTAGTGCGGGGTCTGTCACTCTCTACCTGTCCTCCATGTGTAGTGCAGGGTCTGTCACTCTCTACCTGTCCTCCATGTGTAGTGCAGGGTCTGTCACTCTCTACCTGTCCTCCATGTGTAGTGCAGGGTCTGTCACTCTCTACCTGTCCTCCATGTGTAGTGCGGGGTCTGTCACTCTCTCTCTGTCCTCCATGTGTAGTGCGGGGTCTGTCCCTCTCTACCTGTCCTCCATATGTAGTGTGGGGGTCTGTCACTCTCTACCTGTCTTCCATGTGTAGTGCGGGGTCTGTCACTCTCTACCTGTCCTCCATGTGTAGTGCAGGGTCTGTCACTCTCTACCTGTCCTCCATGTGTAGTGCGGGGTCTGTCACTCTCTACCTGTCCTCCATGTGTAGTGCGGGGTCTGTCCCTCTCTACCTGTCCTCCATGTGTAGTGCAGGGTCTGTCACTCTCTACCTGTCCTCCATGTGTAGTGTGGGGGTCTGTCACTCTCTACCTGTCCTCCATGTGTAGTGCGGGGTCTGTCCCTCACTACCTGTCCTCCATGTGTAGTGCGGGGTCTGTCACTCTCTACCTGTCCTCCATGTGTAGTGCGGGGTCTGTCCCTCTTTACCTGTCCACCATGTGTAGTGTAGGGTCTGTCCCTCTCTACCTGTCCTCCATGTGTAGTGCGGGGTCTGTCACTCTCTACCTGTCCTCCATGTATAGTGCGGGGTCTGTCACTCTCTACCTGTCCTCCATGTGTAGTGTGGGGTCTGTCACTCTCTACCTGTCCTCCATGTGTAGTGCGGGGTCTGTCACTCTCTACCTGTCCTCCATGTGTAGTGCGGGGTCTGTCACTCTCTACCTGTCCTCTATGTGTAGTGTGGGGTCTGTCACTCTCTACCTGTCCTCCATGTGCAGTGCGGGGTCTGTCACTCTCTACCTGTCCTCTATGTGTAGCGCGGGGTCTGTCCCTCTCTACCTGTCCTCCATGTGTAGTGCGGGGTCTGTCACTCTCTACCTGTCCTCTATGTGTAGTGTGGGGTCTGTCACTCTCTACCTGTCCTCTATGTGTAGTGCGGGGTCTGGCCCTCTCTACCTGTCCTCCATGTGTAGTGCGGGGTCTGTCACTCTCTACCTGTCCTCCATGTGTAGTGCGGGGTCTGTCACTCTCTACCTGTCCTCCATGTATAGTGCGGGGTCTGGCCCTCTCTACCTGTCCTCCATGTGTAGTGCGGGGTCTGTCACTCTCTACCTGTCCTCTATGTGTAGTGCGGGGTCTGTCACTCTCTACCTGTCCTCCATGTGTAGTGCAGGGTCTGTCCCTCTCTACCTGTCCTCCATGTGTAGTGCGGGGTCTGTCACTCTCTACCTGTCCTCTATGTGTAGTGTGGGGTCTGTCACTCTCTACCTGTCCTCCATGTGTAGTGCGGGGTCTGTCCCTCTCTACCTGTCCTCCATGTGTAGTGCGGGGTCTGTCACTCTCTACCTGTCCTCTATGTGTAGTGTGGGCAGCATGCATATCACAAGTAGTTTGCAGTCTCCAGACCACAGAATAAAGAAGCATAGGTGAACCATTGGCAATATTTTTATACCATCTACATGAAACAGATATCAGGCTGAGATCTAGAATGTTTACCGAATTGTGTGCAAATCTGGATATTAATACAAACTTTATCCATATTCACTTTCTGGTGTAATGGTAAGTTTGCAGTGCAGGTATAATGTGCCATTCTGTGCCAAAATAATGAGATCAGATGAAAAGTTCAGTGTAGTTAAGGGATTAAAAGACAAAAGCATTATTGTGCTGAGACTCAATAGTCTATTGTGCCTGGTAGTTTAGCTTTGCACATGATGGCAGCACTAGGACAATTGCCCCTTTGCCGGTTCTATGATCCAACCTTGCTGGTTTGCACTTGTTCTTTTAGTTGTAGATTCTGGTTTACTAGTTCATCTTTGTATAAGGTGATAATAATTCATTCAATTCTTATATGAAGTGATTAGTCTATGATTACAATGCCCATTCAGGACAGTCTCAGAGAGGACTGTTGTTTTCTTCGTTACCTGTATATGTGTTTAGGACTGTAATTTTCCACTCTACTGGAATTTGGCTATAAAATCTGGTAGCTCCACTCTCATCAGTACAGTCATGGCCAAAAGTTTTGAGAATGACACCCAAATGATATTTTCACATGATCTGTTGCCCTCTGGTTTTTAATTGTGTTTGTCTGATGTTTACATCACACACAGAAATATAATTGCAATCATATTATGAGTACCAAAAGGTTCTATTGACAGTTAGAATGAGTTAATGCAGCAAGTCAATATTTGCAGTGTTGACCCTTCTTCTTCAGGACCTCTGCAATTCTCCCGGGCATGCTCTCAATCAACTTCTGGAGCAAATCCTGACTGATCGCTGTCCATTCTTGCATAAGCAATGCTTGCATTTTGCCAGAATTTGTTGGTTTTTGTTTGTCCACCCGTCTCTTGATGATGGCCCACAAGTTCTCAATGGGATTAAGATCTGGGGAGTTTCCAGGCCATGGACCCAAAATCTCTATGTTTTGTTCCATGAGCCATTTAGTGATCACCTTTGCTTTATGGCAAGGTGCTCCATCATGCTGGAAAAGGCATTGTTGGGCGCCAAACTGCTCTTGGACAGTTGGGAGAAGTTGCTCTTGGAGGACATTCTGGTACCATTCTTTATTCATGGCTGTGTTTTTAGGCAAGACTGTGAGTGGTGCGATTCCCTTGGCTGAGAAGCAACCCCACACATGAATCGTTTCAGGATGCTTAACAGTTGCCATGAGACAAGACTGGTGCTAGCGCTCACCTCTTCTTCTCCTAATAAGCTGTTTTCCAGATGTCCCAAACAATCGAAAAGGGGATTCATCTGAGAAAATGACTTTACCCCAGTCCTCAGCAGTCCACTCCCTGTACCTTTTGCAGAATATCAGTCGGTCCCTGATGTTTTTTCTGGAGAGAAGTGGCTTCTTTGCTGCCCTCCTTGAAACCAGGCCTTGCTCAAGCAGTCTCCGCCTCACAGTGCGTGCAGAAGCCTCACACCAGCCTGCTGCCATTGCTGAGCTAGCTCGGCACTGCTGGTAGTCCCATCCCGCAGCTGAAACAGTTTTAAGATACGGTCCTGGCGTTTGCTGGTCCTTCTTGGGCGCCCTGGAGCCTTTTTGGCAATAATGGAAGCTCTCTCCTTGAAGTTCTTGATGATGCGATAGATTGTTGACTGAGGTGCAATCTTTGTAGCTGCGATACTCTTCCCTGCTAGGCCATTTTGTGCAGAGCAATGATGGCTGCACGTGTTTCTTTAGAGATAACCATGGTTAACTGAAGAGAAACAATGATACCAAGCACCAGCCTCCTTTTAAAGTGTCCAGTGGTGTCATTCTTACTTAATCATGACTGATTGATCGCCAGCCCTGTCCTCATCAACACCCACACCTGTGTTACTGGAACAATCACTAAAACAATGTTAGCTGCTCCTTTTAAGGCAGGAATGCAATGATGTTGAAATGTGTTTTGGGGGTTAAAGTTCATTTTCTTAGGCAATATTGACTTTGCAAGTAATTGCTGTTAAGCTGATCACTCTTTATGACATTCTGGAGTATATGCAAATTGCCATTAGAAAAACTGAAGCAGTAGACTTAGTAAAAATTAATTATTTGTAGCATTCTCAAAACTTTTAGCCATGACTGTAGACCTTAACATTGCAACATTTTTAGACAGTCCCTGCTAGTTAATATCGTAATTCGACTTGGATAATTTTGCATTAGGTAAGAGCTTACCCAAGCACTTGCCATGTGACAGGAACCTTTTGAGGACTCATCATGAGTCCTGTACAAAAACATTAATTTACCTATATATTATTACCTTACTGATTCCAACTCTCCAAATTGTCATTGATACAGCTAGATATTGACTATTGATCAACAGCAAAAGATGGTTTTGCTACAGAAAGTATAATGGAAAATTGTAGAACTTCATTCTACAAAAAATGACTTCATTTGCAGAAACAGACCCCTTTGGCTTTGCTCTTACAAGTGATTTTTCAGGCTTTTTTTTTACTTTCACAGTAAATAAATAACAAAAATTAATCCTTCTAAGGCTACTTTCACACATCCGGTTTTTGCTCTGCGGCACAATACGGCGCTCTGCAGAAAAACCGCAACCGGTTTTTTTGCCGCCGGTTGCGTTTTTTTTTTGCATAGACTTACATTAGTGCCGTATTGTGCCGCAGGGGCTTGCGTTCGGTCCGGTTTTTGCCGCATGCGGCAGATTTAGCCGATGCCGCGGCCGGATGGAACGTTGCCTGCAACGTTTTTTGCTCCGGCAAAAAAAAAAAAACGCATCGCGCCGCATCCGGCCGCTGCGGCGCATTTTCAATGCATGCCTATGGACGCCGGATGCGGCGCAATGCGGAAAAAACCGCATGCGGTTTCTTCCACTGCGCATGCTCACTAGCGTGCCGCAACCGGAAAAAAACGGACCGGCCGCATGTAAAAACTTATGCAAAGGATGCGGTGTTTTCGCCGCATCCGTTGCATAGGTTTCACAGCCGGATTGAGTCGCACTGCTCAAACCGGATGTGTGAAAGTAGCCTTATGAGATGTAAATAAAATTCTAAAGCAAATAACAGTGACTTACGTGGCATGTATCATCTGAGTTCCTTTGCTACAAGACTGATCGCCATCCTAATCCCAACCCATCCTGTTATATATAGTGCAGGGGTGGTATAGATCTGTGCAAGTGAGAGGCGAAGGCAAGTTCTTGTCTGTATAATGTGTTACCAGGGACCTCTGAATTGCTGATCCGTGAATACACCGTCTATAGAAAGTACACGTAGTCCTGACCTCTTTACACTTCTGGCCAGAAGGAAGCACCAACAATAAGAGCAAAATCTTAATACAAAACTGGAAACAAACCAACAATCTAGTTCTTGAAGATTGTTGCAAAATGGATGTGCATTTGGGTTCTTCTTGTGCATTAATGTATAGTGTGGGGTACTTCATACACCTTTATCAGCGCTTACTACTAGCAAGGCCTCCACAAGCCAACATCCAGGACATATCTTTTGGTGCTAGTGAAGACCATAGGAAGGTATAGTGGAATGAGGGATACTGCTGTCATGCGGTGTTCAGCTTTGCACTCGCTGAGTATCATGGCGACATTGGACTCTATTCACACCACAGAGTCTGACAAACAACCTGAGGTCTCTTAACCCTAGAACGCATACCTGGGGCCTTGCAGGCCTGCTAGGTCATTTGTTTTCTATGGTAGATTGTTATGCTTGCGCATTATAGGGTTAAGTCCCTTTCACACATCAGTTTTTTGCCATCAGTCACAATCTGTCGAATTTTGAAAAAACGGATCTGGAGACTGATGCCTCTGGATCCCTGGATCCGTTTTTGTCTCATAGAATTGTATTAGTGACGGATTGCGATGGATGGCCTCACGTTTGATCTGGATCCATCGAAAATTGTTTGTCCGTCGGACGGAGACAACGGACAAAGTAATATTTTTTGTGTACGTCGTAAAAATGGACAGCGACGGATCCGTCGCCGTCCGTCGTTTGGTATAATGGAAGTCTATGGGCGCAGGGTCAGTCGTAATCCATCAAATGACGGAATGCGGCGATGGATTCAGTTTTTTTTTTTAACGGAGCATACTTAGATGGGGTGTAAAAACACTGTTGCGCTGAAATAAATGATGCGACGGATCTGGGGTTTTTTTTACAGATCTGTCGCATCAGTGTTTCCACAATCTGCGATGGATCTGTCAATCCGTCGAGCCAACGGATTGTGACTGATGGCAAAAAACTGATGTGTGAAAGGGGCCTTGGTTGATTAGACTGACTTGGGCATCGGCTGTTTTAGCTTCACTGCTCTCCAGTCCAGCAGGAGTTAATTCCTACTGGCTTTGTGAATTGTTGTTAGGAGCTCAGGCTGCTATGACAACTCACAGCCGCCTTCACTTTTTCTAAGGTACTGGCTCTGGTTGCTCATTGCTGAATATAGCTCAGCGTTGCTCCAGCGATACCGGTCCTTATTGTAGTGATCCAGAGCCTGGTGATCCATTGTGTGCTTTCATGTGTGGTGTGGAAAGATCCCTGTTGATAATTCATTTCCTCACTGTTTTAATTCTTCCTGGGCACATATTGTCTCTCCCTTGTGTCTGATTGCAGTGTGCATATGTTTTGGTTCTTCCCCGGTCTGTGGTATTTGTGGGGTTTGGTTCTCCGATCCCGGCCCTCTGCTCTGGTGTGGTGGAGAAGGGGTGTTAAATCAGGGTTCGGACAGGAGTTAGGGTCACACTGGTGGTGCAGACCTGGCTACCATCATGCCTACCTCTGGGATAAGGGACAGCACAGGGTTCCTAGTCTGAGGTCCAGTTTAGGGGTCCCTGTTCCAGTTACCCCGACACCTCCATGACAACTACATGTCAGAATATAGTCTAGTACCTTACAAAACCCATTTAATTTGCTTTATTTGGGCACTCCAAATAATAGAAGAGATCCCTCTTAACCTATGCCACTTACGTCAGCATCTTGAAATGAACAGCACCAGTGGTACAAAATGCCAACCATGCATTTTTTTTTCAATGAATGCTGATATGGCATATATCCCGGCAGGTATGTGGACAAGTGCCATCATCTGTGTTGCTCTCCTCCAAATGAGAACGTGAGCTGCGCTTGAGAACCCCTTTAAGGTGTCTATTTTGAGGACAGTCCATTCATGTCAGACACCCCGTAAAATGCATTATTTACCGTTTGGTGGTGTTGCGGAAAATTGAATCCTTGCTGCCAGGTTCCCAAGACATAACTGCTGATATCTCGCGGTCCCAAGCTGAACAACTTATGGTTTGAGGACTAAAATAAAAAATGAGGGCCATAGTGACCCCATAACGGCTACATTGTCAGCCAGGGGCCACACTGGCCTTAAATAATCCGTTTCATGCCCTATTCACAGTCACATTTTACCCATAAGTGCTAACCACTGTCTAGACAAGGGCCCTCGAGCATTGAGCTATGTCCCTGACCACACAGCTTTTCCTGATTCCTTACAGCACTTTTCTTAAAAAGACAGCATTTGTAGATTGCACGTCAATATATAGATATGAGAGTGTTAGTGGTTGTTCTGTGGTCCTGTTAATGATTCTTGGAGTCCTACAGTATGTGCTGGGACTACAGTCAATAGCATGGGACAGAAACATAACATTTTGGGTCCACTGCACCTGCTCCTAGTAAACAGCTTCAATTGCGTGCGAGCTGTACATTAAAGTAGGAAAATTGTGTTAATAGATTCCTGTATTTCCACTAATACTGGTGTTATATACCGAAAATATAGTTTTGTATATTACTACATTGCCTATTTATTAATTTCTTCAGGAGTTTCTAACTGACTGACGGTTTACAAGGAGGGCAGATTAGAGTACTGAATACAAATGTCTCAGGGCTCATGCGCACGTTGCGTTTTTTTTTTTTTTTGCGTTTCTGCATCGTTTTAAGCTGCAGCGTCACATTGTCAAAATTCATGCGTTCTGCTTCCCCAGCAAAGTCTATGAGAATCATGCAAAATCCGTGCGCACGATGTTCTTTTAAACGCAGCGTTTTGATTGTCAAAAACTTGACAAAATCTCTGCGTTTAGAAAAGCAGCATGTCAATTCTTTTGTCCGTTTTGGCAACGTTCTACACCCATTGAAATCAATGAGTTGTAGAAAAACGCTACCAAAATGCTAAGCAGCGCGTTAGCACGTCATTTTTGTTGCGATCCGCATGTTTTTTTGACATAACAAACGCAGGTCTTTCGGTCTCTCTCTCTGTCCATGTCGGTCTCTCCCTGTTACCCCCTCTCATACTCACTGATCCACGATCACCGGCGTGGCGCTGCTCGGCGTTCACACTGTGGCGGCTTCTCTTTTGAAAATGCTGGCCGCTCATTATTCCATCTTGTATTCCCTGCTTCCCCCGCCCACCGGCGCCCATGATTGGTTGCAGTCAGACACGCCCCCACGCTGAGTGACAGCTGTCTCACTGCAACCAATCACAGTCGCTGGTGCGCGTGTCTATATCGAGCAGTAAAAAAAAACAAAACAACGTGCAGTCCCCCCCAATTTGGATACCAGCCAGGGTAAAGCCACACGGCTGAAGGCTGGTATTCTCAGGATGGGGAGCTCCACGTTATGCGGCGCCCCTCAGCCTAACAATATCAGCCAGAAGCCACCCGGAATTGCCACATCCATTAGATGTGACAGTCCTGGGACTCTACCCGGCTCATCCCGAATTGCCCTGGTGCGGTGGCAAACGGGGTAATAAGGAGTTAATCGCAGCAGCCCATAGCTGCCACTAAGTCCTAGGTTAATCATGGCAGGCGTCTCCCCGAGATACCTTCCATGATTAACCAGTAAGTTAAAGAAAATAAACACACACATCCAAAAAATCCTTTATTTGTAATGAAAGACAAAAAAACACCCTCTTTCACCACTTTATTAATCCCCAAATACCCCTCAAGGTCCGACGTAATCCACATGAGGTCACACGACACTTTCAGCTCCGCTACATGCAGCTGACAGCGAGCGGCCACAGACCACGACCGCTCTCTGTCAGCTCAATTGAAGTGAGCCGCGCGATCAGCGATGACGTCACTCAGGTTACCCGTGGCCACAGATCTCAGGTGGAGGACTCCAGCTGTGGCCGCGGGTCACCTGAGTGACGGCACCGCTGATCGCGCTGCTCACTTCAGTCACTCAGGGGATTTGCAGTCACAGGTGAGTCCTTCACATGTGACCGCAAATCAGGCTGCATCACAAAGAGAGAGCCCCACAATGTCAGTGAAATCCGGTGAAGCTCAGACGTCACTGCTGCGGACTCCTGTGTCCTGGCACTGACCTCGGAGGTTCATCTGAGTTCATGACAGCACACAGAGACAGAGCCGCGGGATGACAATGAAGTTCATCTGAGTTCATTCTGATCGCCCGGCTCTGTCTGTGTCTGTCAGCGGGCATGTAGCAGAGCTGGGGGACCGCACTGACAAAAAGGCATCCAAAACGCATGGAAAATGCATCCAAAATACATGCGTTTTGGATGCATTCTTTTTGTCAACACGCAGCGTCAAGTCTGCCAGAGGGTGCATTTATTTCTGCACTAGTCAGGACGCAACGTGCGCATGAGCCCTAAGGCTATGTGCGCACGTAAATGCGTTCTGCACCGCAGCGTAAAGTCACTGCTTGTGCGATTCAGAACGAAGCTAAAAAAACTGCGTTCTGAAAGTTTGGTGTCTGCAGAATTCGTGTGTTTTGGATGCTGCCTCTCCCATAGACAGAGTAGAGAAAGCATCCAGAACGCACAAAACAATTGACATGTTACTTTTTAGAGCGCAGCGTTTTGACAGCATGCAAAATGCTGCGTTCTAAAAAGCAACGTGCGCATGGAATTTGCACAATCTATATAGATTGTGCTGGGGGCGCAGGACGCATGCTTTTACGCTGCGGTGCAGAATGCAGCGTAAAGGCATGTCATTACGCAACGTGCGCACATGGCCTTACACGCATCCCCAAGTCTTAAACTGCGTAATCACTCCCCGACTCACTGATTGACAACCTGTTTTGCATTGTGTGTGTACAGCATGTGTGTGTACAGCATGTGTGTGTACAGCATGTGTGTGTACAGCATGTGTGTGTACAGCATGTGTGTGCAAAGCAGCCTGTCAATCAAAGTGCAGGGAATGACTACAGCCGTGCTCACGGTATAGTCCCCAATAGCTGGAAGCGAGGGGTAGAGAAAATTAAAACTTCATTTTCTCCCTTTAGTAAGTTGACAATACAGGATTCTACAGGTAAATAGAATTTCTGGAGGTGACAGCTTCTTCTTAAAACGTAATACATTTGTTGCAATGTTTTGTCCAAGCCCCTTCCAAAATAGGGAGTGCATCATAATTTGTGACGTAAATCCAGAGAGAGAAAAGAAATTGTTAAATTTTCCCTATAGCTTGTGACCATGTTGACATATTGGTTTGTATTTGAGCTTTACACAAAAAGCCATAGTAAAGTTTTAATAATAGCTATTTGCTCAATGCAGTGAAATTGCTTTTTTTTTTTTAGATTCAAACAATAAAGAAAGAACAGGATTGCAAAGATGAAAATAAACATTAAGAGGGGCATCAATTTCATTCGATCCTTGGCACCTCAGCAGGTTATGGAACAATACTGCACTTGAAAGCACGGCCGATATTTGCAGGTGGATGTGTAATGCAAGCAATGAAGAGGCCCACGACCTAGACGGAGCCTTCTGAAGGCAGATACATCATTGCGTTCAATGAGAACTTTAGTGACAAGTGGGCCACAACCCCATAAAACAGTCGATGGTCAGGGGTGTTGAGGTCAGACGCCCACCAATCAAACAGATGACCCATACTAAGTATAGGCTGTCAGTA
The DNA here is from genome assembly GCF_048569485.1 of Anomaloglossus baeobatrachus. Classification (NCBI taxonomy): domain Eukaryota; kingdom Metazoa; phylum Chordata; class Amphibia; order Anura; family Aromobatidae; genus Anomaloglossus; species Anomaloglossus baeobatrachus. Next base: position 38,864,732 of record NC_134360.1, read on the forward strand.
CTCTGATTATGGAAGAGGTTGTCCACTACTTTAATATTGATGTTGTAAGGCTATATGAGCATACTGCTTTTTTTACTGCGTTTTTTTGCTGCAGTTTTGTCAGAACGTTCCGACACATGCCATACTGTGACGTCAGGGGTTCTCCCAAGTTCATTCTGATCTCGTGGATCTGTTTACACTCACAGAAGGCAGTCATGCTCTATGACACTTGCGGTGACAGGACAGGGATGTAGCAGAGCTGAATCACCGTGGGACCTCAGGTGGATTACTTCGGACTTGCAGGGGTGTTTGTGGGTTAATAAAGTGGTAAAAGAGTGTGCTTTTTGAATTTTATTCCACATAAAGGATTTTGGGGGGTTTGTGTTTATTTACTTTCACGTACAGATTAGTGATGGGGGCAGGGTCTCGTAGACCACTGCCATTACTAATCTAGGACTCAGTGGCAGCTGGGGCTGCCATTAACTCCTTATTACCCCGTTTGACACCGCACCAGGGCATCGGGAGGAGCCGAGTCCACCGCCAGAATTGGCACATCTTATGGATGCGCCACTTCTGGGGCGGCTGTGTATTGTTAGACTGCAAAGGGCCAAATAATGATGTCCCTACCCACCCTAATAATATCTGCCCCCAGTTGTCTGCTGTACCTTGGTTAGTTTTATAAAAATGGGGGGGACCCAATGTTTTTTTTTTGTTAATAGATCAAACAATTTAAAAAAAGCAAAAAAAAAGCGTGGGATCCCCGCTATTCTTCATAACCAGCCAAGGTAAAGCAAACAACTGAGGGGTGCAGCTTATGTGCTGGATATGAAAAATGGGGGAGACCCCACGTCATTTTTTTTTTTACCCCCCTCCCCTAAATTAAAAAAACAGCTAGCCAAGCTAGCTATCCTACTATCAAGCTCTATCTATTCTTTTTATCTATTTTTTGTATCCTTCTATTCAAGCTATCTAGCAATTATCCTATCATATTTTGTTTCTCCTTTAAAAGACGCATTAACAGAATTGAGGCAAATTCGAGGCAAAAACGCACCGTGATTACAAGCGGTTTATTTTTTACATTTCCAGGCTCTCTGTGACAAGGTGCGGTTTTGGTTGCAGTTTGGGCGCAGTTAAAACTTCAGCGTGCGCATGTAACCTAAAACTTCAACCCTCAGAATGATGAGGGTTGTCGATTTACAACAGTAGTGGAGCTACAAGTTGCAAGCCACCGGTCTAAAGGGGGCTTTAAACGCTGCGACATCGCTAACGATATATCGTCGGGGTCACGGTGTTTGTGATGCACATGCGGCGTCGTTAGCGACATCGCAGCGTGTGACAGCTCGGAGCGACGATCAATGATCACAAAAACGGCAAAAATCGTTGACACGTCGCTCCTAATCATAATGTCGTTGGTGTTTCATTCCGCAGGTTGTTCGTCGTTCCTGCGGCAGCACACATCGCTGTGTGACACCGCAGGAACGACGAACATCTCCTTACCTGCGTCCACCGGAAAGGAGGAAGGAAGGAGGTGGGCGGGATTTTCCGGCCGCTCATCTCCTCCCCTCCTCTTCTATTGGGCGGCCGCTTAATGATGCCGTTGTGACGCCGAACGACCCTCCCCCTTGAAGGTATGTGCGTGTGACGCTGCTGTAGCGATATTGTTCGCTACGGCAGCGATCACCACATATCGCACGAACGACGGGGGCGGGTGCTATCGCTTGCGACATCGCTAGCGATGTCGCAGCGTGTAAAGCACCCTTAAGACTTCATTTCGGCACTGAAAAGCCTTTTTGACAAAACACAGACAAAGTCATTTTACAATATTTTATTTTCAAATCTGGAGTTTTACTTTTACAATTTTACAAGAAACAAATGAAATAACTTTTTTTTCGTTTCATTCTTTGACCAACAAATAAAAAACCCCCAATAAAACAGATTTTTTTTCCTATAAAAGAAGATGTATTCCATATTTTTCTGCAGCTATTACTATTTGTAAAAGGTTTGTACTAAGGTAAGAAGTTATCCAGATCACTAGGGATCGAACCGCTGAGACCCCGAGCGATCCTTAGGAGGGTGCTCTGAAGAGACACATCTGAAGAATGGAGTGGAGGTTGAGCATGCGTACCTCCGCTCCATTGATTCTCTATGGGATTGCTGGAGATAGCGGATTGCTACACTTGCCTGGTTCTATTAGCCCTATAACAAATGTATGGGTACGGTTCCACTTGCGTTTTGCATGGAATATTGGACTGCATTTGCACTATTGCAAAACTTTGGGGCAGTGTCCATCTGCGATTGATTTCTCATGCCATACTGGCTTGAGAAATGAATTGCAGCACGTTGTGTTTGGTAGCGATTCTTGGCTCACGCACCCCCATACAAGTCTATGGGAGCATGTGAAACATCGCACTGCACTCGCATGTCATCCGACCGCAGTGCGTTGTGCACAAGAACAGGCAGATGAGGAGAAAGTGCTCCCCACTCTTCTCTGCAGCTGTGATACGATCGCAAGAGCCTCAGCTTACACTCGCAGCAAAGGGTCATTAGCATATCGCTTCCAACGCTCTCGCATGTGAACCTATGAGCAAGTGGAACCATACCCTATGAAGCAGCCTCACACATGCTTCACCGCCATTCCATTCAAATGTTAGACGCAAGACACCTGGGAGATACAGGACCCCGGTTCTTGTGATCAGCGGGGGTCCCCACGGTTGGATCCTTAGCAGTCAGATATCCTATAGATAGGTCACAAGCTGTAGTTATGGAACAAGCCCTTATAGAGTAACTAAACCTTTGCAAAAATGGTTTACTTTTTTGTCCTTTTAAAAAGAAGCCAGCCCTGCACTGGCCCCGGATTAGTCAGCTGGGATAAATAGTCCCTGATCGGCTTGTCTAAGTACGTTTTCTCCAAAATTCTGCAGAGTATCAGAGTAAAACAACCCTGGCTGCAAGCATGCACCTGGTGTCGGATTCATGCTGCCCCTATTTCTGGCAGCATGAATTTCACTATGGGTTCACCTTAAAGGGTTTGTCGACTACTTTTACATTGATAGCCTATCCTTAGGATAGGTTATCAATGTCTGATCAGCCGGGATTCGACAGCCTGCACCTCTGCCGATCAGCTGCTCTCGGATCCGGCGGCGGCAGCTGGAAATGCTCAGCTCCGGCACTGCTCTGTCTTCCGGTACTGCACATCCACGTCCTATTGATTACAATGGGAGGCGGATGTGCAGTACCCGGCCGCGGCCGCTATCAGAAGACGGAGAAGCGCCAGAATTGAGCATTTCCGGCTGCCTGCTGCCGCTGGGCCCAAGAGCAGCTGATCGTTGGGGGTGCGGGGTGTCTAACCCCGGCTGATCAGACATTGATGACCTATCCTAAGGGGTACTTTGCACGCTGCGACATCGCTACTGCGATATCGTCGGGGTCAAATCGAAAGTGACGCACATCCGGCGCCGGTAACGACGTTGCAACGTGTAAAGCCTAGATGCGCCGATAAACGATAGCAAAAGCGTCGAAAATCGGTGATCTGTGTAGTGTCGGTCATTTTTATAATGTCGCAGCAATAGGAGATACGATGTTGTTGCTCGTTCCTGCGGCAGCGCACATCGCTGTGTATGAAGCCACAGGAGTGAGGAACATCTCCTTACCTGCGTCCCGCCTGCAATGAGGAAGGAAGCAGGTGGGCGGGATGTTTACGTCCCGCTCATCTCCGCCCCTCCGCTTCTATTGGCCGCCTGCTGTCGGTGTGACGCTGCACTACCCTCCCCCTTAGGAAGGAGGCGGGTCGCCGGCCAGAGCGACGTCGCAGGGCAGGTAAGTGCGTGTGAAGCTGCCGGCAGGCGATAATGTTCGCTACGGCAGCTATCACAAGATATCGCATGTGTGACGGGGGCGGGTACTATCGCGCTCGGCATCGCTAGCCGATGCTAGCGATGTCGCAGCGTGCAAAGCACCCTTAAGAATAGCCCATCAATGTAAAAGTAGTGGACGACCCCTTTAATGAATGCAAGCTAAGTGTTTGTATTTATCAGGGATTCTTTCCAATTCTTAAATAAAGAATTACAATTAGAATGTTTGAATTTCCTTAGTTTACAATTGGTGTCTAAGTGTTTGTGTGTAATTACATATAACGTTTAAAAAAATATTTATTTTTTTTTAACTCGTGGAAGGTAATACTGCAGTTTTCAGAAATCCACTCTTTCAATATTTCCCTGGGACAATTAAAAATAAAACACAATATTGCTAAAAAATAAAAAAAAACAAAAACCTTTCCATTACAATCCTTTTTGAATAACAAAAAAATAACAAAAAAAAACAACAGGTTTTCGAGTCTTTTTTTTTTTGGTGATAATAAACAGCATAAATATTTATCAAAACACAAATAAACAAAAAAAGTCGCTTACAAATGAGTCACGTAAGTAAAATAAATAGCCCGTAGTATAAATATGCGTAACAAATAGATTTCTGAGATTCAATCTTTATATACATTCTGAAAAAATAAACAGGTTTGTTCATTTTTCTGTTTAAACAACAGATAACAAAGAGCCAAGAACAAAACACGCCAAGACCACACGCACACGTAGATGTATGCCGATACACATAGGCGTACGTCGGCATACTGCACCATTTTTCGAGTTGCATGAAAAGTTTTATTTATACGTGGGTTACTTTTTCTGTTTTTTTTTTTAGTTTTTCCTTTTATATAAAATTTCCATCTTCAGGAGTCGCACGATGGCGCTGGAGCCGTGCGGCACACAACAATCCCATATGTTTAATCGTCATTGCAACACCGATACATGCAGACATTTTGGCAACAGTGATCAGAACGGATAATCGCTTGCATTTTCCCTTATCTGCTTTCATCGATGGCCGTGCGAGAGGTGGCAGAAAGCGAATGCCATCCGAAAGAAATACCTTACTTGTAGATTTTTGGTTTAAAGTGCACCTCTGCGTCCAAACCTCCATGACTAATTGAATTCTGAGCTACTTTGTCAGGTATATTGATGACTATTTGATCTTGGATATTAAAATAACACTTTCTGCCTGCTCAAGTAGAGCTTACTTCAAAAATGTATGTGAATATGGAAACCGTCAGCAAGAAGCCGGACTGTAGTTTATGGTCCCGCATAGTATTTATGTAAAAAAGATTGTATTGTTCGTCTGGTCTGGTCTGATTGTTACGGACCCTGGTCACCAAACAAGAGACCTTCAAGCCTCCTCCTAACTGACGGCCTCCCAGGTGCCTCTCTTGATGATATTAAAGGGGCTGTCCTAGATTAGAAAACCATGGTTGCTTTCTTTCAGACACAGCGCCTACCTACCCATGGGTTGTAAATGGTGTTGCAATTCATCTCCATTCACTTCAATGGGGCTGAGTTGCAATACCAGATAGAACCAATGGTCAGTGGTGACGCTGTTTCTCTAAGAATGCTGCCATGTTTTTCCAATCTAGGCCAGTCCCTTTAATGTCATCAGAAGAGGCACCTGGGAGGCCGTCAGTTAGAATCTGTCAGGTGATTTTGTTATTGAATACTAATGTTATCTTTAAATAGGGCTTAGGGGTGCTTCACACACAGCGAGATCGCTACTGAGATCGCTGCTGAGTCACGGTTTTTGTGACCTCATTAGCGATCTCGCTGTGTGTGACACTGAGCAGTGATCTGGCCCCTGCTGTGAGATCGCTGCTCGTTACACACAGCCCTGGTTCGTTTTTTTATTGTTGCTCTCCCGCTGATAAGCACACATCGCTGTGTGTGACAGCGAGAGAGCAACAATCCTGAATGTGCAGGGAGCAGGAGCCGGCGTCTGACAGCCTGCGGTAAGATGTAACCAAGGTAAACATCGGGTAACCAAGGTGGTTACCCGATATTTACCTTCGTTACCAGCCTCCGCAGCTCTCATGCTGGCGGTGCCGGCTCCTGCTCCCTGCACACACTAAGCTAAGCGGTGTGCGCTGGTAACTAATGTAAACATCGGGTAACCATACCCGATGTTTACCTTAGTTACCAGTGTCCGCAGCTTCCAGACGCCGGCTCCGTGCAAGCGCAGCGTCGCTTGCACGTCGCTGCTGGCTGGGGGCTGGTCACTGGTCGCTGGTGAGATCTGCCTGTTTGACAGCTCACCAGCGACCATGTAGCGATGCAGCAGCGATCCTGACCAGGTCAGATCGCTGGTCGGATCGCTGCTGCATCGCTAAAGTGTGAAGGTAACCTTAAGGAGACCTTTCAGGATCAGTAAGTTATATTGTTCTACCTTATCCTGTTATCTTGTTATAAGCTCCATTCAGAATAGAATTCAGTGTCTCCTGCACACTAGTTAAGTGTATGTAAATACAAGTTGTATATTCATTGCTCCCTCTGCCCAGTACATTCACTATCACTGCTGAGAGGTCCCAGGGAATATGGGTGGGGACAGTGCAAATTCAGTTCAGATTTACTACCACTTATGCCAGGACTGAGAGATGGGAGGAGGGAGCAGGGCATATGCAGTTTGTATTTACATATGCTTGACTAGTTACTACCGTGTTTTTCCAAAAATAAGGCCTAGCAGAAATTTTCAGTATTTTTGGCATAAGGCTTAAATATAAGCCCTTCTCCGAAATTAAGCCCTAGTCGCGGTTCAGTAATGAAGTGTCCATGCAGCTAAAAAAGTAAAAGAATACAGCAGGACACTTCATTATAGAAAGCAGAGACCCCCAAAAGAGGGAAGAAAGGAGAAAGAAGACCCCGCAAACATACTTACCAGACGCCGAACGGGAGGACCAGCAGTAGAACACACACACCCACACACATCAGATTGCACAAGAATGCACATCCACACATCACATTGCACACACATAACCAACAGATCGCGCACACACACTCACCAGATTGGGCGATACCAATTGCTTCTGGTTGGCAGAGAATCCTGGGAAACAAAGCAGTGGAGCGCATTGATGTGTTCCACCGCCAAATCCTCTATGCGTTCTACCGCAGGTCCTCACACTCCACTGCACTGTGTCCCGTCTTCCCCTGCTGGTCGGAAGCAATCCATACGCCGGATGTGGTAAGTGAGTGTGTGTGTGTGTGCGACCTGATGTGTGTGTGTGTATATATGAGTGTATGTGTGTGATCAGATGTATGTGTTGGCCAGAAGCAGGGGAGGACCATGTAGCATACCTGCTGGGAGCGCCCGCCGAAGATCGCAGTAGGACCTGGGAGCCACGCAGACGTCCAGGGTTTGGTAAGTATGATTCTCCTAGGAAAGGGGGGTCTGCTTTTTTTTGGGGGGGGGAGCGGGGGAAGGGAAAATCACACCCAACCGTGTTTCCCCAACAATAAGACCTTCCCAAAAATAAGCCTTAGGCTTTGTGCGCACTAGAGCTTTTTACCCGCGGATTTACCCGCGGATTTGCCGCGGAAATTTCTTGAGAAATGTCTGCAATCTTTGTGCAGACATTTCCCAGCAAATTCTATGGTAAAAAAAAAAAGCTGTGCGCACTGGTGCGGATTTTTCTCAAGAAATTTCCTTGAGAAGAATTTCTCGAGAAACTTTCTTGAGAAAATGAACATGTCCATTATTTCCGCAGGTACCCTGCGGATTTCGGCAGTACAGCCTGCAAAAATCCGCAGTGAACCACCCGCGGGCAAATCGCGGCAATTCCGCAGCTAATCCGCGGCAAATCCGCATCAAATCCGCATGCGGATTTGGTGCGGATTTTTTCCGGAGGTCCGGAAATCTTTTCACTCCCAGAAGTTTCTCAAGAAATTTTCTTGAGAAACTTCACATTTCTAGTGCGTACATAGCCTTATACTTTTTATTACCCTGAAAAAAAGAGCTAAGACAGTGTCTTATTTTTGGAAGAACACGGTAAGTCACACGGAATTCTACAGAGCTTACAACAAGATAACAGGAAGAGGGAGAGCAATAAAAGTCACTGATCCTGAAAGGTCTCCTTAACCCTAATGTTCTGTTCGGTCAAAAATGACCGAATTTGAAATTTGATTTTGTTTTAAATATTCATTATGCGTTCTGAAACTTGTGGTTAATTGACTTTTCTTCATTTGAGGGGTTCTTACTATGGGTTGGTATTTTTTTTTTTTTGTTTACTTTTTCAAAAATAACTGGAACATAAGTGTATAATAAACCCGAACAGAACAGCATAACCCTGTTGTTCTGTTTGAGTTTACTATACACTTATGTTTCGATCTGTCAGGTGATTTTCTAGTACAATACTATTGTAATTGTATCTTTAAATAGGGCTTAAAGGCCCAGTCACACACAACGACTTACCAGCGATCCCGAAAACGATGCGACCTGATATGGATCGCAAGTAAGTCGCTGGGAGGTTGCAGGTGAGATATCACACAGTCAGATCTTACCAGCGATGCAGGAACAATACAGGTCGCAGTAGCAAGCTGTATAACAATCTCAGCAGTCACTGTGACTCTGTCACACAGTGTCAAACACAGCGATGTGTCCTGCCCAGCAGGACATCGCCTTTGAAGAAAATGGCCTGGACCATTCTGCAACGACTAGCGATCTCACAGCAGGGGCCTGATCGCTGGTAGGTGTCACACATAGCGAGATCGCTAACGGGATCGCTACTGCGTCACGGAAACCGTGACTCAGCTGCGATCTCGCTAGTGATCTCGTTATGTGTGACGGTACCTTAACCCAGCCCTATTTAAAGATACAATTACAGTAGTATTGTACTGGAAAATCACCTGACAGATTCCCTTTAAAACTTTGCTGTGACTTCCTGCTGAGAGAGGGGGAGATAGAGCTTCAGTATTTATATTCCTGACACAGATTTCTTCACATTCAGAGATTTCACACTGTGAAATATTGAAAAAACAAATAAAAGAAAAACACACCTTAATAGTTGCATAAGCCCAAAGGGGGGAAAAAGTGTTAAATTTGGCAAAAATTGCACCAAAATGATCAACATACAGCAGAACACATAATATAAATGCTGCAATTAAATGAGCAGCCTACGTGGCTTTTATACAAAAAATAAAGTGATAGCAAATATGGCACAAACATTGAGAATGGGTTAGCCACGAGACTTACATATTATAAATGAAGCACAATGTTTTGTAAAATCTAACAATGGTCAAGAGCTTAAAATTTTGGATCAATCTGATCTTATTAACCCCTTTCTGCCTGTATGTATGAGGCTTTTTGTGCTATAGGAGGGGTTTTAGGTTATTGATCGTGTTTACCTTTACTTGTAAACTATAGTTATAGGCAGGTAAAATGCAACCACCCCTGTGTATTTTCGGACATTATATAAAAGTAGCTCTTTTAACATTGATCTTTAAGAAAACATTGTTTATTTGAAGCAAATTGGCAGTCGTATCTGTACAAAGAAACACTTCTTAAAGCTCCAGTGAAGGTTTGTTTCAAGTAACCCTGCATCCGACTCCGGTGTGTTAATGTCCCCTACACAGAATGCGGCCAGTCTGTGGGCTGCGAACATCGGCGAGAAATCCGAGTGCCATCCTGTAATAATATCGATAGAGAGGTACGAGGCACAAAGTGTCTCTAACACATCAGGACGCTTTACACCTCACATATAGCTGATCTAATACAGACGCTGACAAACCAGGTCCATATATCGAGGATGATAATGTTTATACTGAAAATGTATACATTATCCTTATGCTATACAATAGGGTGGGGGATCGAGTTTTTAAAGGATATGTCCACCGCTGAGATTTCTAGAACAGTTTAGACCTTTCTTCACATTACCGCTGTGATTTTCCTTAATAATGGAAGCTACAATGCTCTGTCACGCCAATCATGTAACTGACATCTGCAGAGACAGATATACCCTACTTATTTATAATGGGGTTTATTGGGTTTTAGTCTGGTCTCCCATCAAATCTCTTCAGAGGCCTACGGGTCTCTAAAAAGAGTGATATACAAGTATATTCTGCATTAGAATTGAGTCACTTTGCAAAATATATTACGTTACTGATCCTGAGTTATGTCCTGTATTATACTTCAGAGCTGCACTCACTATTCTGCTGGTGGAGTCGCTGTGTACATACATTATATTACTGATCCTTAGTTACAACCTGTATTATACTCCAGAGCTGCACTCACTATTCTGCTGGTGGAGTCGCTGTGGACATACATTACATTACTGATCCTGTACTGATCTTTAGTTACATCTTGTATTACACTCCAGAGCTGCACTCACTATTCTGCTGGTTTAGTCACTGTGTACATACATTACACTACTTTTCCACTGATCTGGAGTTGCATCTTGTACTATACTCCGGAGCTGCATACACTATTCTGCTAATGGGGTTGCTGTGTAAATACATTATATTACTTATCCTGGAGTGATCCTGAGTTACATCTTGTATTATACTCTACAGTGGCAGTACACAATGACTGCACCAGCAGAATAGTGAGTGAAGCTCTGGAGTATAATACAAGATGTAACACAGGATAAGTAATGCAATGTGTGTACACAGGGACTCCACCAGCAGAATAGTGAGTGCAGCTCTGGAGTATAATACAAGATGTAACACAGGATAAGTAATGCAATGTATGTACACAGGGACTCCACCAGCAGAATAATGAGTGCAGCTCTGGAGTATAATACAGGAGGTAACTCAGGATCAGTACAGGATAAGTAATGTAATGTATGTACTGTCAGGTATTAAACCTAACCCCATCCACAACGTACCCCAAAAAATTCAACAACAAGTACCCCTTCAATTGGAATAACGATAGTATTGAGTATCTAGGCATCCGGCTAACACTCTCGGCAGATAAAATGTTATCTCTGAATTATGAGTCCCTGAGGAGGAAAATCCAAGCTGACATATTAAGAATGAAGAAACACGAGCTATCGTGGATGGGCAGGATCGCATCAGTGAAGATGTTCATTCTCCCGCAGATATTGTATCTGTTCCGCAATCTCCCCATCATATTCCCAATGAAAATACTAAGAGATACAAGCGATCCTTTCCAAACATATATGGCAGGGAAAACAGCCCAGAGTCCAGGCGGACACACTCTAAACCCCTATGAGTAAGGGGGGCCTGGGATACCCCTCAGTGGTCCGCTATTACAGAGCCGCATTATTCCAGCAGCTACGTTTCATGTGGAACAATGAGGATGACCGGCACTGGATAGCCATTGAGAAATATCTGATTGGAGCCGCCAGTGTCGCAGCCTTCTTCCATGCACACCACACTTTAATCCCTGGTAGGAATTTTAACATATCCCCAACCATAGACGCGCTCCTGGAGCTATGGAAGATGCTAACTAATAAATTAGGCCTTATACAAATCGCACTCCTTAAGGCCCCCATAGAGACACTGGAGCATTGTATCCCTGACCTAAAGCTTAAAAACTGGAAACTATGCCAAATCCCATCTATTGGGAATCTGTATGATGGGGAGGAACTAATCCCCTTCTCATCATTGCGAGATAGATACAATATACCCCAAAGGGACTTCTACAAATATCTGCAGATCCGACATTTCCTCTATGGAAGGAAGGAGCAGATGACGGCACCGCCATCTAAGCTGTACTCTATGTTACTGACCCCCACCGCACAGAGGAAAGCATTGTCTATAAGCCATGATTGTATGCTAGAGAATGCCCTGCCCTCGCTAACCACATACCTACAAAAATGGGAAAGAGACTTAAACTGTACCTTCACACCGGATCAATGGCGAGCATCCTTCCTAATTATTGGAAGCCAATCTAAATGCACTAACCACATAGAAAACGCAAGGAAACTATTATATAGGTGGTATCTCACCCCGCATAGACTATCTAAGATGTTCCGCAATATCCCGGACACGTGCTGGAGATGTGGAGACCCCAGCGCAGACATATTACACATATGGTGGAAATGTAGTAATGTCAGACGTCTGTGGGAAGCAATAAATCATTTAATATTTCAGATTTGTGGTGTAGGAATAACGCTATCCGCACAGCAGGCGCTGCTCGCCATCGATCGGGACTCACTCCCCTACGAGATCCGCACAGCAGGCGCTGCTCGCCATCGATCTGGACTCACTCCCCTACGAGATCCGCACAGCAGGCGCTGCTCGCCATCAATCTGCACTCACTCCCCTACGAGATCCGCACAGCAGGCGCTGCTCGCCATCGATCTGGACTCACTCCCCTACGAGATCCGCACAGCAGGCGCTGCTCGCCATCGATCTGGACTCACTCCCCTACGAGATCCGCACAGCAGGCGCTGCTCGCCATCGATCTGGACTCACTCCCCTACGAGATCCGCACAGCAGGCGCTGCTCGCCATCAATCTGCACTCACTCCCCTACGAGATCCGCAAAGCAGGCGCTGCTCGCCATCGATCTGGACTCACTCCCCTACGAGATCCACACAGCAGGCGCTGCTCGCCATCGATCTGGACTCACTCCCCTACGAGATCCGCAAAGCAGGCGCTGCTCGCCATCGATCTGGACTCGCTCCCCTACGAGATCCACACAGCAGGCGCTGCTCGCCATCGATCTGGACTCACTCCCCTACGAGATCCGCACAGCAGGCGCTGCTCGCCATCGATCTGGACTCACTCCCCTACGAGATCCGCACAGCAGGCGCTGCTCGCCATCGATCTGGACTCACTCCCCTACGAGATCCGCACAGCAGGCGCTGTTCGCCATCGATCTGGACTCACTCCCCTACGAGATCCGCACAGCAGGCGCTGTTCGCCATCGATCTGGACTCACTCCCCTACGAGATCCGCACAGTGATTGTACATATCATTGTGGCAACAAGACTCAAAATCGCAAGTTATTGGAAAACCCCCCAATGCCCCGCATTAACCGAAGTCATCTCCCTGATCAATGAGAACTGCCTATCAGAGAAGACACTCGCTTCATCTAACAATAACACAGCACTATTCTATAAGAAATGGAACAACTGGTTATCTTTCCGATTAAATACTGTTATCAAATATACATCTGTAGATTTATATGAAGAATGTGATCCGGAAATTGATGTGATATCACCATTTCCCCATCCCCTTCTCCCTTGTTTATTTTCCTTTCTAATACTCATATTATTGTGATTTTTGATGACAATATGATGTATGATGTAACATCTGACATTAATTACTAATAAAAAGTTATGGTTTAAAAAAATGTAATGTATGTACACAGTGACTGCACCAGCAGAATAGTGAGTGCAGCTCTAGAGGGTAATACAGGATGTAACTCAGGATCAGTATTAGGCTAAAGTCACACTAGCATATAACATCCGATGCGAGAGCATCAGATGCAATATGCTAATGACCGTCTGCTGCGACCGTGAGCTGAGGGTCATGCGCGTAACGCCTGCCTGGATCCACAGACTCAGATGGGCTGTAAAGGGGAGGCTAGAGGGAAGCCACTCACCAAGTAGGACCCCCAGAACCCTGAAACCCTTTAACCCCTATACAGGGATTTGGAATTACACAGGGCTCTGGAGATCACTACCTGTGGAAGGCTGCAGTCCGATGAGATTTGTAGTCAGGCAGGGTCAAACCAGGAATTGCGGAACAGGGACAGAATCGGCAGGCAGTGACGTAGTCAACAAACGTAGCAGAGGTCAGATCCGGGTCGGGCAGCGAGGTACAAAAACAGTAGGCAGAAGGGTAGTCAGAAAACACGCAGAAGTCAACACAGGAATCACCAACAGAATAGGATGTAACAGGAGCCAGGAAAATCAGAACTATCTCTGGCAGTGATCATGTGACAGGAGGGGAAATAAGAAGGGTGTGGTGTCTTCCCATTGGCTGTAGCTGAACGCTGGCAACTTCAGCTGGAAGACACATGCCACCCACAGTCAGCCAGCGGTACTGCAGATCCCAAGCTAGCCCAGCCCAGTGGATGATCGGAGCCTGCGCCCACTGGTGCCGCTGGCATCGACTTCTCTCCCATCACGAGCACCATCCACGGCGGGAACACGGCGTCGCCTGGCGATCTGAGCAGAAGTCGCTGGAGCAGACTCCGGCGGTGACGTAACAATGCGACTGTGATCCGATCTTATGATTGGATGAGAACTGCGGAGGAGAGGGAGGGATTAATCTCTCCATCTCCTCCATTGTTAGGTTGGGTATATATCGCACTGTACTTGGATGTCATCAGTGAAGTCCGATGTTTCTCTTGCACCCATACACTTGAATGGGTGCAAGTGATACGAGACACACAGACAATCACAGCATGCTGTGATGTTTTCCTCAGTCCGATTAGGCCAAGGAAAAAGGCACAGATGTGAGCTGCAGCATTGTCTTACATGGACTCGAGTGCAATGTGAGATTTTCTAAGCCTGAGGCCCCCTTCACACGTCCGTGTCTCCGGTACGTGTTTGGTCCGTTTCCTCATGTGCCGGAGACACAGGCACACGTAGACCCATAAAAATCAATGGGTCTGCGTTCACGTGCGTGTTTTGCCATGGACCGTGCGAACGTGTGGAGCATACGTGTGTCTGTGTGCTCCACATGTAGACATGTCCGTTTTTTTCCGGCATCACGGGTGTCACACGGACCGCACGGATGTGATCCGTGTGACACGCACTGGAGAAAACACATGTGTCTGTGAATTAAAAAGAATTTCTTTACTCACCTTCTCCAGCCCTCCTGTCTCTGCCGCTGCTGGCATTTGCTTCCGACCCCCGTTCATTATGCTCATTGCATATTCACTCCACTGTGGGCCGGAAGCAGCAGCAGTGGGGAGTTGGCAGGACCGGAGACCGAAGATCTGCACCACGGACAGCAACGCCACAGGTGAGCAGAAAATTCCCGTTCTCCATGTGTTATCACGGATAACTCACGGAGAACACACGTGTGCCATAAACACAGCACACGGAGGGCAATACGCACCTTTGATACGTCCGTGAAAAACGTGCGTGATTTTCACAGACGTGTGAAAGAGGCCTAAGACAGGTAATTCCACCTGTTTATTAAGTGAATGAACTATATATAAACTGGAAAACAGTGGACGTATCCTTTAAAATCCTCCAAAATAATGTTTGAACTTGGTGCAGCCCACACAATGGCCGCCTGTAGTCTGTAAAGGCAAGCGGTATACAATTAATTTCCCATCTGTAAGGAATTCCAGACACCATAAGACATTTTCTTTATAGTTTCTTTTTATACAATCATATTACAATACACATTATCTTCCCCTCTCACCCTGTGTCGTAGGTTCCTCCTAATCCACTACTTTCGTGAAAGTCCAAGCACAATCCTATTTTCTCACATCCCCCTTAAGTAACCCTCAATAATAACAGCGTCTGCACTGGAATGATATCGACAAATTATTCCTAAAAATAAGGATAAAAATTTTCAGTGTTTTTTTTATTTTTTCTCCTTTTTTAGCTCTGGATAGAAACGTAGAAAAATGTATAAAAAATGTCCGTTCAGTTCGGTGAACCTCTCTTCCCCTGATGACCATCTATTTAAAGGAGCAAGTGTTTCGGACGATACATAGATACAGCGTTTGGTTGCGTCAGCGCTCGGTACCACACGTCCTTCCCGTCCTGGTCGTCTGCCCTCGTAGATGTTCCACCCTGGCTTCGGCATTGCAGTTGGTAAATGGTTACCTGAGATTTCTGACCTCCTCCCGCTCAGTCTCAGGCCAGCGGGCGAGTGGACTACAGACCTCTGCTAGCAAATATGTAACCTGGTGCTTGCATGCACGGCTGCCCACAGTATCTTCCTCTCCTTCTGGTCCCGATGGTTGGTTTTTTTTTTCAGGAATGACCATCATTTCTCACTAGCCTTAAGTAGGTGACAAAAAATGGGACTAGTAAGTATCAGTCCATAATCCAAAATAGAACCTTACTAATAAAGGGGTTTTCTATTTTTGTTTGTTTGTTTGTAAACAACACTTAAATGGAATGTATACATTTGCAAACAACATCTTTAATGAAGAAACTTATAACTAAGCCTTCAATGAAAATGTCCTATCGTTCTGTGTATACAGCTCCTATGCAGACTATATGTCGTCATGGTAACACACAGCAAACCAAGTTGTTGTAATCCTGCAGTGTTAAGGCCACTTTACACGCTACGACATCGCTACAGTGATGTCGTTGAGGTAACGGAATTCGTGACGCACATCCGGCCTCGTTAGCGATGTCGTTGCTTGCGACACCTGCATGCGATCGAAAATCGTCGCAAACACGTGCAAAATCGCTAATCGGTGACGTGCTCCCCTATTCCCAATTATCGTTGCTGCTGTAGGTACGATGTTGTTCCTCGTTCCTGCGGCAGCACACATCGCTATGTGTGACACCGCAGGAATGAGGAACCTCACCTTACCTGCGTCCCGCTAGCAATGAGAAAGGAAGGAGGTGGGCGGGATGTTACGTCCCGCTCATCTCCGCCCCTCCGCTTCGATTGGGTGGCCGCTTAGTGACGTCGCTGTGACGCCGAACGAACCGCCCCCTTAGAAAGGAGGCAGTTTGCTGGTCACAGCGACGTCGCTAGGCAGGTAAGTACGGTGACGGGTCTGCGCGATTTTGTGCGCCCCCGGGCAGCGATTTGCCCGTGACGCACAGACGATGGGGGTGGGTACGCACGCTAGCGAGATCGCAGCGTGTAAAGCGGCCTTTAGGGGGTTAAACTCCCAGGAGTGGCTCGGGCACTGCTCCTGGATGTGAGAGCCGTGTCCCGGCTGTAATATCAGCCGGCGACTCGCCAACGATCGCGAGGGTACAGCGCCTGAACCCCCGCGATCGCCATGAGTAAAAAAAAGCACAAAAAACTGGAAAAACGTGCAAGCGCAATAAAAAAAATGAGCGTTTTTTTCCAGCTGTTTTTTTCCTGCCAACACATGCTTTTTGTGTGCAGAAAAGATGCACATAAAAAAGCAACGTGTGCACATAGACTTAGGCCCCTTTCACATTGCGTTTTTCCCTAAGTTCAGTGGTCCCGTCAGGGTATCTGTCCGAACCTCCCCCCCGCAAAACATGTTTTGGATGTATGTGCCGGCGGGGCCATTATAGTCAATGGCCCCGTCGGCGCATGCGTAGGGAAAGACGCAATGTGAAAGTAGCCAAATTCTTTCTTCTGTTTGTATCTAATTTTCTACTAAGGAACACGTCATAGAAGTGAATAGGACTACCGATTCAGACTAAAGTTTGATTGTTATCTCTTACCATGGAAACACATAAGTCTGCCTTGGAGCTGTACAAAAAAAAGGTAGGACATTTTTAATTATTTTTTTTTCCATTAAAAGTATAAAAATTGTTTGGGAAGATGAACGTTGCCTTTGCAGGAATTGTCCGGTGCCAGTTACCACTGCACCGGGAGGTGAGCAGTAATGATGATGCTTCATCTGCACATACCTGCCGAGACTTTGCACCATCGGAAAGTGTCATGGACATATCCTATACAGTGATCCCTCACCTATCGCGGGAGTTACGTTCCAGAGACACCCACGATAGGTGAAAATCCGCGAAGTAGCAGTGTTATATTTATTTTATTATTTACTCGTATTTTTCAGATTATAAGACGCACTTTTGAGGGGTGCGTCTTATAAGCTGAATCTAGCTTACCGAGGGGTGGTTGAGAATGATGACTAGGACAATGCTCCGGACTGTGCGCTGCGGGCGGTGAGGTAGGGGCCATCTTGAAAATGTCAGCGGTGCGGGCTTCAAGTAATGGTGCCCGGAGTCAGCGTATGCGCAGATTGAGCTCTCAGCTCAAGATCTCATCTGTGCACGCGCCACCTCCGCCCCACTGATCTCCCAGCAGCAGACTTAAGAAAAATGGCGTCCGGAGGTGTCACGTGCGCAGGTGAGATCTCGGTTCGTCATCTGCACACGCGCCAAATCTTTGAAGCCCGCACCGCTGACAGTTTCCGGATGTTCCTGCCAGCGCCCGCAGCGAGCATCTGGGACACCCGCCGCATCGCCCTGCTCCACCATCGCCCATGCCTCCTGTGACCTTGCTACACACCGCTGCCACCCCCCTTCCCCGGTACCCGCGATACAGTGAAGCCACAATAAGTGAACTGCGGTATAGCGGGGAAAGACTGTACTAATGATGGACAGGTATCATGCAGACATCTCGGCAGGTATAGGTAGAGACGTCATCGGCGCCGCTCAAGTCCTATTAATCACCGCAAAATGGAAAATTTGGCGACTTTCTAATGTACTTTGACATCTGCTTAGCGTTGGTGTTAGAAGGAGTCATTATATGCATCAGATCATACAAAATGTGTCCCAAAGCTAGAAGGCTCCAATGCATAATGGGGTTGTCAGAGGTATTCATGTGCAGGAGTTACCGTAACTATCTGATCTACCCTTCGGTAGGGTCTCACCTCACTGATCTGAAGAAAAATGCAATCCTACTTGCATATGCAATATGCAATTAGACCACCCTTCACAAGGTTTATCTCAAGTGCAATGAAAGGCAACTAAAGAGTGTTTTGGGAGTCCACCAATTGGCTATAGTCACTGAATGGGTTATGCAGGAAGCCATCTATACAGACAAAAAAAGTGCATGATCTACAAAAGTTTGTATAACATTATCAGAAAAGGTTCTGGTGAATTTTCTCTAACGGATAAATAGACCTGACTTACTCAGAATCTGCAGACATCTCGGATATGCTGTGCGACGTGGCAGAATGGGGTGTAGAGCACAGCATAGATGGAGTTGAGGAGTTTTGCACTGAAGGGTTCGCGGTTTGTTGGGCAGTGTTATTGGATGAAAGGACGGATGTATTAAATGAAGCGAGGATGGATGATAGGATATCTAGCTGCTCGGTGGACGGATGCCGACTGGGAATCGTGTCTAAATTTTCCCTGGAAGGTTGTCTTCTAGAAAGAAGTTCAAGGTTGTCCCTAGATGGAAGCCTTTTAGAAAGAGTTTCCAAATTTTCTCTAGACGGTTGCCTTCTAGAAAGAGGTTCTAAGTTATCTGTACATGAACTAGGCACTGTGTCCAGGTGGTCTCTGGAGTTAGACCTTCTTGATAAAAAGTCCAGCTGTTCCCTTGACAGTTGCCTACTTGACGCTAGTTGCTCTCTTGAAGGCTGTCTCCTTGACTGAAGGTCTAATTGTTCCCTAGAAGGATGTCTGTTTAATATAGAGTCCATTCTCTCTCTAGAAACTTGCCTACCTGGCAAGGTATTTACCCATTCTCTAGACAGCTCCCTTACTGGCCCTGGGTCAAGTTGTTCTCTTGACCCATATCTGCTATGTAACTCTTCCAGGTGCTCCCTAGAAGCATGCCTTCTCGGCAGATTATCCCTTCTATCACTTCCCATGTCAGACTGGTCTAAATGTTCTCTAGAACCATGTCTGCTTGATATGCTTTCTAGGTGTTCTCTTGATCCGTGTCGACTGGAAATCATTTCTAGATGTTCTCTCGAACCATGTCGACTGGGGATGGTATCCAGCTGTTCTCGAGACCCATGTCTACTGGGTACGGCTTCTAGAAGTTCTCGGGAATTATTCCTGCTCAGTTGCTCTCTGGACATCTGCTTTCTCATCAGCATGTCAAGCTGCTCTCGAGAAGAGTATCTGCTGTTGGGTTGAGACAGACTGCCAGCTCCAGAATACATTCTGCCGTACGAGGCTGCCGGCACTGCGCGGTGTCCCAACGTGGAGGTCTTATACCAGGATAGTTCATTTGTCATCCTACCCATAGACGGCAAACCTTGAGGATACTGAAGTCGATTCTTCAAGATTCCTGGGTGGAAAAAATACAACAGGAAATAGTTTAGGAATTCTTAAAATGTAGTTTAAACTTTTAATTTATTTTTTTTTAATGCAGTAGCCCCTGGAGGCCAGTAGGGGTTTGTGCAGTTCTCACTTTAGTTAGGTATGAGTCCTAATCTCCTTCGTGAGCGCATATAGAGCAAACATCAGGGCTGGACTCAGACCCATACAGAACTAAAGGATGTTTAAAGGGCTACTATTAGTGATGGACGGATCCAGACTGTAAACGTGTTTTTGTTTATTTACTTTTACTTACAGATTACTAATGGGGGGTTTCATAGACCCTCCCCATTTCTAATCTAGGGCTTAGTGGCAGCTGTGAGCTGCGATTAACCCCTTATTACCTCGATTGCCCCCGCACCAGGGCATTTGGGAAGAACCAGGTAAAGTGTTGAAATTGTCACATCTAATGGATGCGACAATCCTGGGCAGCTGCAGGTTGCTATTTTAGGTTCTGTGGCTCCCAGTAACTATGGGTCTCCCCAGCCTGAGAATACCAGCCCCCAGTTGTCAGGTTTTATCATGGCCGGGTATCAAAATTGGGGGGACCGCAAGTTGTTTATTTAAAATTATTTATTTATTTTTATGCCACAATAGATGCACCTAGCATCTGTGATTGGAAGCAGTCAACTGACACGCTGACACTCAAAGTGGGGGTGGGTCTAACTGCAACCACTCACAGACGCTGGTGGGCGGGGAAAGCTGTGCATATGCATGAGCCTAATGAGCAGCCCCGGAAGTAAATGGGTGGCCTCCGGAGCAGTTACAGCCACGCCGGAGTCTCGGTAAGTATAGTTCAACTGCTCCTATCCCTGTATCCCTTCTACCACCATTTTTAATCGCCAGATTTTGGTCCCCATAGACTTAAATGGGGATTGGCATCAAGCCAGATATCCAGTATCAATTCCAGGTTAGAATATGATTCTTTTTTTTTTTTTTAAATCCAGTTAGGTCTGCCGGTTCTGGTTATCTGTGAGTCTGCCCATCACTAGCTACTCTCTCTATCTATCTATCTATATATAAAATTTTAAAACGTTTGGTTCTTTGAAAGGTTTTTATCTGGCTGAACATCAGTGAGTACCTGCTGAAAATATCTGTCGTAGCAAAATTTACATATAATTACCACCCCTGACCGGAGTTGGACAACCCCTGCTGGTAGTGAAGCCATCCCATGATGCGCAGATATGACTTCTTTAGCTTCTTGGGATGAGTTGCTATTCTTGGAAGGTCCCTATACAGCCACTTACCTTTCGTCTTCCTTTACGACATTTACAAGCCCTCAATGGAGGAAAGTATGGGACAACTCTACGTCTCACCTACAAGATCTTTTATGATATCCCATTGATATTAATATGGAATCGGCCCCTCCTATAACAGCTGGCTTGTTACATTGGTGGCTCCTGATTCAGGACTGCACTGGTATCAGTGAGCTCTTTACCATCAGCCATTCTGTCACATGTAATGGCGAGGGTCCGGATGAAATATATTGGAGATAATTGGGGCTGAAGGAGAATACGGAATTCAATCATTATGAAAAGGACGCTCATGTCATCCTTAAACATTCATGGACATTTGATAGCATTGTGTAAATCCAATTTTTGTTTTCCCCTTCGTTTCAGTCACCTTTTCTCTGCCGATGGGAGTGTGTGAGGGAGTTTTCGTCCCCGCTGGTCAGGTCCGGCTGGTTATTGTTCGCTGCGTCTTTGTTAAGATCGATACCAAGTTTCCTTTCAGACCCCCATTTCTGCAATGAGTTTGGCTGCCCCTCTGTGTCCCCCAGGGCAGGCCAATAGGACATCAGGTCATTGCCATCCATATCTGTAAGGAAAGAGAGGGGTCCATCAAGTGTCGTACTGTTACTGGAGATGCTCACCGCGCCATACAGACTGAATCCTGGGGATATTATGCAATTATACATGTAGGTATCTTTACAATACAGCTTGCTCTTCCAACCCGCCCCCGAAGACCCATGGTGCCGTCACCTTTAGGGCTGTGATTTGAGGGGTTGGTGAGGAGTCGCTCACTGTGAGCCGCCCGCTTGAATTGACGCTGGAACCTGTTGCGGGGACGGACATTTTCTTCACTTTCCGATGACGGGATAGACAGGCTGCGCTCCTCGTCCAGTGACAGGTCGCTGTCCGAATCAGAATCTTGATCTAGCGATATTATACGTAAATGTCAAAAAGAAGGATTTGTGTGTACTCACCGTAAAATCTCTTTCTCTGAGTCTTCATTGGGGGATACAGGACCGTGAACGACGGTCCTTTGTCCCCCCAATGAAACGAAAGAGAAATATAATTAGCCCTTAATGTTTGTAATAAAACCAGAAAGGGTATATAACACTAGGCAGAACCTCTAAGGCTATGTATAAGATAGATGCCCCCGATATATGAATGGGTGTATCCAGTATCACACACCCTTCCATCCATGTAATCTAATAATTACAAGGCCAGACTAATTTAAAAGTGTTTTCCAGGAAGTGTATACTGATGTTGCATTCTTAGAACAGGTCATCCATATCAAATCAATGAGGGTACATCATCCAGCAACCCCATTGATTAGCTATTTGCAGCTCTGGCTGGTTGTGAACAATGTACATCCATACAACAAGCAGTGGCTGTTCTTTGTTGCTGCAGCTCAGCTCCTATTGAAGTGAAATGGACCCGAGCTGCAATACCTGAGAATGGCCACAATACCGTGTACGGCGCTGTAGTGTTCCGGCTCCATACACCGCTTACATATGGCCAGAGATGCAAACAGCTGATTGGTGGGGGTGCCAGGCGTCAGACCCCCATGAATTTCATATTGATCGAAAAGATTTTCAGAACACTAGCCCATCGGCCACATCATGGTCCATAGCCACTGGATCAGAGCCCTACGAACGTAATCCCACCTACATGCACCACCGGCTCCTCTTCTGATTAGAAGGCACATAGTCATGTGAGAATCATGCCGCAACCATGATGTTGTGCTTCACCTACTAATCAAAAGACATGACAGGAATGCCGGCAGGTAGAAGGGGTTTTGCAGGGCTTTGGTCAGACAACCACTGACTACTGCTGGACCAGAGTCCTGAGATTGTTTTTGATCAACTCTATATAATCAATATCATAGTCCTGAAAACCCCTTTATCTCCTACCTCCTCCAGCGTCTCGATGAAACATTGCCATGTCCAGGTCAGTAGGACCAGAGTGATGACTATGGTCTTTGGCGGATCCCTGTCGAGCTGCAATGTTTTCTCTGTAAAAGAATCAACAAGTTAAAAGGGGGAGTCAACACTTAAAGGGGTTGTCCAGTTAAAACAAAAAGGTGTCCCCAGACCAAACACTTAAAAAACAGTGCTCCATCTGCTAGGATCCTCATTAATTAGCTGTTAGCCAGGCAACATAATAGTTCAATTTCCCTGCAGCCCCATTGCAGGAATAGTTGTGATGACTGTCACTAGGTGGCGCTGGACAATACTTGCATGCAGTAAATTGTGAGGTAGTCAGCCAGGCCGAGATCATAAACCAGGAAGGCATGACAGTACAAGGTGGGGTAGACAAAGACGAGGTCAAAGTACAAGCCAAAGGTGAGGGTTCCAGTAGATTACATATAAGATACAGGGAGAAGGCGGGGACGCGGTCAGGAGGAAGTCCGAGGTTAGAAGCCAGGAAGTTACAACAGCAACAGGAGGGAACAGGCTGAGACGGGTCAACAATACTCCGGAGTCAAGAGGCCAAGATCTGAACACTGAGCACCACAGGAGCCAACAGCACAACTGTAACCAGGAAGCACGACTGGCGGCGTCAGGCGCCAACACGCTCCCTAAAGATGCAGAGCAATCACCGGGAACGAGAAGCATCTGCGTGAGCACCTCCTAAGACCAGCGTGAAACCCAGCGCATGTGAAACAACCAGCAGAGCATTCATCCTGCAAAACGCTCTGCACCATAAGCAACATATACCAGCTCTGCAGGAGAGCACAGCAGAAGAATACAGAATGTTCTGCACATAGTAATCGTGACAATAGTGAAGCAGTTTGTTGCTCTTATACAAATGAATGGGCTGTCCATGTAACGTATGGAAGTGCCAGGTCCTCCGTTTCTCTCCAGTCCTCTTTAACCCATTCTATACCTTCAGTCCCATGGTGGACACAAGTAATCTATGACGGACTGATTACGACGGTTCTCCTGCCTGACAATCTCACCGTAATACCTATGGTTTCCAAGCTGAATATCCACGTCACAAAGGGGACAAGCGTGGCAGCCGTTACGTCAGTTCTCAATCCATATAATGCTGAAATATCAGATTTTTATAGAAATAAAAGGACTCAAGATTCTGTAAGAAGCTGTGGGTCTACCTCAGATAAGCTCTGTGACTGGAGTGGGTGCGTGCGGTGCGCACACTGCTGACCGACGACACGGTGGACGCTCCTAAAGTGATCCTGATCAGACCGCTCTCCTCAAATAAGGCCGTATTGTTGTAAGCGTTAGGACCCTGGAAATAAAGAAATCACATTTATATACAGTATATAGTTATATAGATGCTACTAATAACCACATGCCGGAAAATAATCACAGCGCATTACCCCCATCGGAGCCTGTCTGGATGACTCCTCTCCCTGACCCTTCTTGCCAAGACATACGATTTTCCAACCCTCTTGGACTTCTTCATTGAGTACGCAGAAAAGAACCAGCACCGCCAAACCCTGTGGGGTCATCACACATCACTTAGTATGTGCATAATAAAACCGTGAAAGCAAAAGGCATGTGGGGTCCGAGTGCTAGAATATGGGGCACCATGCTACTCAGGGCAGGAATGCAATAATGGTACAGATGTAGGACACTTTAATAAATGGGGGTTAAGACAATTTAAAGGGGTATTTCCATCTCCAAGATCCTATCCCAATATGTAGTAGGTGTATTAATAATAATAATAGCAAATGCCTCCAATTAGGAATGTAGTATAGTTCTCCTGATTAGTTATGTCTCTTACCTCATCTGCAGGGCATTGCAGCTTAGGTATCCATGGTTATGACCACTCATATAATGTTAGCTGTTCATAGTTGTTATCATGGATACCTAAGGCCGGTATCACACATCCAGCATTTCGCCGCTTTGTCGGATCCGTCACACTCCAGTACAGTGCAATATAGTACAATGGTATCGCAGCAAGCTCCGGTCACTTGCTGTCATGTGACCGGAGCATTCCATTGTACTGTATTGCACTGTACTGGAGCGTGACGGATCCAGAAAAGTGGCAAAATGCCGGATGTGTGAAATCGGCCTAAGCTACTGCAATGCCCTGCACATGAGGTAAGCGACATAGCTAATCAGGAAAACTATACTACATTTCTAAATGGAGGTATTTGTTTATATTATTTTATTACACCTACTATATATTGGGATAGGATCTGGAGATGAATGTAATGGTATATAAGAGATGGTAATAATATACAGTACTTGTACATGGGCCACATGCCAGTACAGTAAGAAAACGATGGCTCATGGAATATACAGTGTTTCCACCCATATCCTGTCCACCGCCATTAACTTGAGATCAGTGGCATCTATAGGCATAGAAGTGGTGTCTAAGTATAGTAAAGTAGCCATGCGCTACGCAATGAAACCACCTATAGCGCCACCTGGTGGAAAACAAAGGAGTTAGCATTTTTATCTCGAAAACGGAACGAGATAGAGAAAAAAAGAGAATTACAAAGTTGTAGGGCATCATCAATTCAATACGAATCGACACCTTGCATACAGAAATGCTATGATTAGAATGTGTAAAACTCACAAGACTGCGGACATGAAGTGATACCTCATTGAGACCTTCCTACAAGTCATTGGGTATGGTGGCTGTGTGGAGTGGCCTCCACGCTCACCTGACCCCACTGGACTTCTTTCTGTGAGGTCACATCAAACAGCAGGTGTATGCAACCCCTCCACCAACATTGCAGGACCTACGACGACACATCACAGATGCTTGTGCAAACGTGTCACCTACCATATTGCACAACGTGCAGCCAGATACAGTATGCTGTCCAGAGTCCAGATGTGCATTGCAGCTGACGGGGGCCACTTTGTGCATCAAAGTTAAATGAGCCCCATATGCGTGACCAGCATTCAATGTTTTGGGGGGGTCATGGGTTTCATATCATAGCATTTCTGTATGCAAGGTGTCGATTCGTATTGAATTGATGATGCCCTACAATTTTGTAATTCACTTTTTTTCTCTATCTCGTTCCGTTTTCGAGATAAAAATGCTAACTCCGGTGGTTTCATTGCATAGCGCATGGCAACTTTACTATACCTAGACACCACTTGGCTACTTTACTATACCTAGACACCACTTCTATGCCTATAGCTGCTGCCATTCTCAAGTTAATGGCGGTGGACAGGATATGGGTGGACACACTGTATAAAGGACATTGAGGAAGAAAGACGGCACAAAGAGTCTTAGAATACGAAGATGCAAAGTGATGGCATAGAGACATAGTTATGAGGTGGAGGGGGAACATATTGGAAATGGAGGCATAATGGGAGGCATGGGATGATAATGAAAAGTAGTTGGCATAGTACACACAGTCAACCTTATCTGGGCTGCTATAATACCTGGCACTTTTTATTCTCTGCACTTTCAATATGCATTGTCTATATTATATACACGTTATATCATACAAGAGACGAGCGCCATCAGATACAGATCTGTACTGGAAAGCAACCATTGACCTGAGCTGTAGGAAGTGATTTTACCTGCAAACTGCAGAGGAGAACATAGAGGTAGTGAAAGGCCAGAATGCTGTTATTTACAGCCAGCAGACCGAATAGCCAGGCAGTGCTGATAAACAGGAGGAGAATGAAGGAGCTCCGTATAGTCATGCTACAGGGAGACAGGAAGAAGCAGCAAAGAGCACAGACATGGAGGTTACACCAGGAAAGAGAACATCAATACATCCATCATGTATTCCGTATACAAGGGGGCACCGTCTGCAGCATGCATACATATACAAGGGGCCACGGGGGAAGAGGACACCATATTCATATTACACTCCCCACATTACATGGCATGGTCACACGTGTTGCACAGGATTATACAATATATTTCATGCAAACTGGATGCACATTCAATATATCATTTAATCATCATGAAACTATTAAAAAGCC
Source organism: Anomaloglossus baeobatrachus (assembly GCF_048569485.1). NCBI lineage: Eukaryota > Metazoa > Chordata > Amphibia > Anura > Aromobatidae > Anomaloglossus > Anomaloglossus baeobatrachus. The sequence goes on from NC_134360.1 coordinate 38,891,547, forward strand.
ACTAAAGGCTCAATTTACTCTGTGAATGAGTGTTCATAGGAACTTCATTTCAGAATAATCTTGCAGTCTAAACACGCAATAAATGAGCAAACCATTAGTTCGTTCGTAGGGTGAAACTATCTTTTAGTTTTACCAGTTCTTGGCAGTAAACAGGGCCTGCATTGCCAGAACAATGGCAGCAATACGTGCTCTGAAAGATCAATGTGCACCTGAGGTCCTCTTGTCGTTTATGAATTAGTGTAATCTATTGTTTTCTGTTATCAGCCAGTTCAGACTGGGGGGGAGCTGACTAGTGGTTTTACAATGAGACGACTGACAAGTCCACAAAACTCTCCTGCAATTATTATAGAATGTCGTTTTTATAAAGGAACTAATTCTGAAATTAAAAGGAATATTCCCATTTATTCCCATTCCAGTAAATGATGGGATATTGCTAAAATATGGGGCTCTAAATAAGATAAGAAAAGGGCAGCACAGCTGATAATGCACTGCGTCGCCTTCACCGTTTTTCCTGCACAGCAGCGCCTCTGGCTACCCGGCGGGGAACAGTAGCTGGCCCTATTCTCGTGAATGGAGCTGTGCTGCAGTGCATGGCTGGGAATGCCCCTGTGCAGAAGGAAAAACTGTGAAGGGGATGTATCGCTTAACTAGAGCGGCCTCGTCATTGTGAGGATCGATAGGGGTTCTTCAGGTCAGACCCCCAGCCATCATTAAAGGGAACCTGTCAGGTGCAATATGCACCCACAACCACGAGCAGTTCTGGGTGCATATTGCTAATCCCTGCCTAACCGTCCCTGTATACAATACCATAGATAAAGAGATCCTTAGAAAAGGTATTTCTAAAGATCTTTTATTGTATGCTAATGAGCACAGGGACTAGTCGCAAGGGCGTTACTTCCCTTGGCTAGTCGGCCCACGGTGCTAACATGCTAAGGGGGCCGACTAGCCAAGGGACGTAACGCCCTTGCGACTAGTCCCTGTACTCATTAGCATACAATAAAAGATCTTTAGAAATAATTTATCTATGCTACTAGATGCAGGGACAGTTAGGCAAGGATTAGCAATATACACCCAGAACTGCTTGTGGTTCTTGGTGCATATTGCACCTGACAGGTTCCCTTTAAGTGATAGCATATCCTAGTGATGGGAATACCCCTTTAATTAGGGAAAGCTATTCACATCAGATCATAATACTGACATTCTTCTGCTTATACTTTCACATCACCTTCTGTCGATCTTGGGTATTTACGCCCAGTCCTACCTTTCCTGAGATCTTACCTTCATTGCCCCATTCCCCAAAAAATCAAAACAAATTTGCTCATAACTTGTGTCCAATTAATATTAAAGGGAATCTGTCACCAGGTTTTTGCAACCCAATCTGAGAGCAGCATAATGTAGGGACAGAGATCTTGATTCCAGCAATGTGCCACTTACTGGGCTGCTTAGTGTAGTTTTGATAAAATCACTGGTTAATCAGCAGGAGATTATCATTACAGGACTACTTGGTGTGCTGCAGGTAGTCCAGCATATTCATGAGCTCTGTATAACTGCTAGATCTGCAGCAGAGAAAACATTGATTTTATCAAAATGACAGCAAATAGCTCAGTAAGTGACACATCGCTGGAATCAGGGTCTCTGCCCCTACGTTATGCTGCTCTCAGGTGAAGTAGCAAATACCTAGTGACGGATTCCCTTTAAATAATGTAAAGTAACCTACAGAAGCTCCATATTTACGTGTACAATCCCAATTTCTGGCTGATACAATACCCCAAGCAAGTACTCCACGTTCTATGCTACAAGATATTAAAAAAAGTTTCCTAAACTTTCTGCCCCGCCAACACTTAAATACTGTGCAATTCACCATCACTTCCACCATTACTGTAAAGTCTGGTCATTAGATATACTTCAGGCAAGAATGTACATCCTACATAAGGCCTCATTCACACGTCCATTTTTTGCGCGTTTTTTACGGATAGCAATCGTACCTATAATAGTAAATGGGGCCATTTACAGGTTGTGAGAGAAAAAAATCCATTTTGTTCTTAAAGAAACCATCTTGTCCTATAACTGAATGATGTCATAGGGCTCAGCTAATACTGATAGGAGGGTTAATTTTACATTTCTACACACACCCCTGGGGCTCTTATTGGTGTATAGGTATTTCTTTGTTTGGGGTACTATATAAATTGGTCACATGATGTAATAAAGCAGAAACTTTCAATACACCACAAGGAGTGTGCGCTGCATTGATTTCCCAATTTACAGCTTGTGAGAGAATAAAATCCATTTTATTCTTATAGAAACTATCTTGTCTTATAACTGAATGATGTTATATGGCTCAGCTAATACTGATGGGCGGGGAAGTTCACATTTCTACACACACACCTGCAGCTCTTATTGGTGCATAGTTATTTCTTTGTTTGAGGTACTATATAAACTGGTCACATGATGTAATAAAGCAGAAACTTTCAGTACAGTACAAGGCGTATATGCTGCATTGATTTCCCAAGCGCTTGTAAAACAAATCTTATCGATTTGGAGTTCCAATGGCATAGAAGGAGTGTATTTCACGCACACAGGTCTGTGATTTTTTTTTGCAAAAAATTACAGACATGTGTGGGATCAAAATCGGCAATATGAAAAAAATTGGACAGCACTCAGGTGCCTTAAAGAAACACTGATGGAACTAGGACCAATTTTGTAATACAAGAACATTACTGACGTGTGAATGAGGCCTTATGATTGGTGCAGGGTCTGAGGGGCGGAGCATGACACCAAGGAGAAGATCCCTATCATGACCCACCCCTTTAAGCTCAGCTGTAACCATAGCACAGTATACCAGCTTCCCCTTTAGTGTTTCTTTACGTTGTGTATAACATACTTTAATACATAAAGGAAGAACAGGACGCACTTACAGCACAGATTTTTTCTTTGTTTCCTTCTGTCCGGGAGAGCAGGCAAGTTTGGCCACCATGAGGAACATAACTCCATTAATCTGAAACCAATCATGAAAAAATAGCATGTAATGAGACCCGGACAAGAGAGACAGACAGTAAGGATTATAGCAGAAAGATCACAGCAGCAGCAGAAGACTGTGTTGGCTTTGTAGGGGGCAGTGACCCCCTATAATCCATTCATGTGATTATACTAGTATAGATGCAGCTGAATTTGATAGGACGTGATGGTAGGATAACAATGAATCCCAGGGAGGTAGTGAAAGGAACAAGATTTGCAGCAGCGCAGAGTATTTCAGGAGATGAATGTGATGATCTTGCAGGATAATGGAGAATTAGATAAGAAAAGGAAGGTTACCCATAGCAGAAAAGCGGTACCTCCACAGCAGCAAAGTAGTAGAGTCATGGATAGACGCTCACCAGCAGCACAGAGTATTTCAGTAGTGGCCACTTTCCCAGTTTTGGTAACTTTATAGATTCTTGTTTCTCTTATTTTTGGAAATTTTGCTTTCATGGCTACAATACTTTACTGTTACCTGTATCAGTTTGTGAATTTGGAGAAAATCCTCCAATGTTTTCCTGTATAACTGCTGGTTTGCTGAATTTCCTGAATAAATTTATATCATGGAGATGAAATGAATGATGGGAGATGGAAAAAAATAATGCATCTGCTCCTCCTTTATTGGCTACTTGTAAAGGAGGAATATTCACCACAATGACGATAGCGACGGGTCCAGCAAAACTCCACACAAGTTTATCATGGATCGAGATCCAGCAGAAGTCAGGATTTCCATACCCTTCGGGGTCAAGCCCCACCGCCAAACCTGCAGGAAAATACACATATCATGATCTGTGCTACAAAATCTAGGGATCGATGGACAAATGTGACCCTGGTATCATAAGAAGCATACCTGTAATAATGGCTGGGACACCCCAACCAATGGCATGGTAAAACCTCATGGCTCCGTAGTTGACGTTCCTGACTTCTGTCTGCATGCGGTAAATATGGAGTCCGTCCACAAATAACCAGGCGAACGTGGACAGGAAGAAATAATGAAGCAGGATGGCGATCACGGTGCAAAGGAACTGAGAGAGAACAAAAAAAACCAGCATAATACATTAAAGGGAATCTGTCAGCAGGTTTTTGCTACGTCAACTAAGAGCAGCATAATGTAGGCAAAGAAGCCCTGAGTTCAATGATGTATCACTTAGATTAGTGGCTGCAGCCGTTCTGACACAGTGAAAGATTTTAGATTTTGTATGTAGCAGTGCTGGGAAAGCTGCCCCTGCCCTCACCAGGCTTTCAGTGTACATTTCCATTGATAGAAGCTGTTAATTACAGAAAGGGGCGAAATTGGACTACAACTCACATGCTGCTGAGACCCACTAATGATAAAGATAAGAGGCTTAAGCTAACATTGCAGGTAAATAAAAAAAGACTTTGAGATAACATGTACATTTCCACAGACAGAAGGTGCTAATCATAGAAAGGTGTGGAGACGGACTACAACTCACATGCTGCTGAGACCCACTAATGATAAAGATAAGAGGCTTAAGCTAATATTGCAAGTAAATAAGAAAAGACTGAGATAAAATTTGCATTTCCATAGACAGAAGCTGCTAATCACAGAAGTGGTGGAGTGGGAGGTCAAAGCTGGGTTTACACACTGCAACATCTCAAACGACATCGCTGTAACGTCACCGGTTTTGTGACGCAATAGCGATGTTGTTTGCGATGTTGCAGTGTGTGAAACCTATCAGCGACCCGGCCCCTGCTGTGAAGTTGTAATCGTTACAAATCGTTCAGGACCATTCCTAGGTCCTTTGTTTCCCGCTGTGCAGCATGAAGTTTCAGTGTGTGAAGACTTAGCAGCGACTTTGTTAGCAACTTCCCTTTCAAAAGGCTGCTTATCAATGTCCCCAACAACCAGCTAGGTCGCTCTGCAGGTCCGGATCGCTGTTGCGTTGTTGGCCAGGTTTGCCTGTTTGAACGCTCACCAGAGACTTAGCAGAGACTTAGGGAGGTCGCTATTGCGTCACCAAACCGGTGACCTTACAGCGATGTCCTTTGCGATGTTGCAGTGTGTAAACCCAGCTCAACTCATATGCTGCTGAGACCCACTAATGATAATGATAAGAGGCTTAAGCTAACATTGTTGGTAAACAAAAAAAAAAGACTGTGAGATAACAGACACAGTGCTGAAGTCTCTGTTAACTCTTGCAGCATGTTGTCTTCAGATTATATTGCTGTAAACTGCTGACACAGTCCTTTTAACTATGGTTTTTTATGTCAAGGGATGGAACAAGGGTTAGGAGTGCTCCAACCCACAAAGATGAGACTCTCATCTATCAAAACATATTCACAAAATATGCCACAAAAGTCAACAGTGGGAAATCAGACTAAAGGGCTATTCCAAAAAGAATAAAATAGGTGGTAACTACTAGATCGATGGTGGTCCGACTGTGGAGACCCCAATCGATCACTAGAATGTAGGAGCTGTGCCCCCATTTAATGGGGTGATGGCTGACTAGGCTATTGGATGTACAGGAAAGCTGCGTTCAGTAGCTGGGGATCAGCTCCTGAGCTCCGCCGATCAGTTCTGACCCTCACCGGTCCTTTCTCTTTCCAGAATACCCCTTCAGTATCTACTCTCTTACCTCATTTTCTGTGCTGTTGATGCCCAGTAGAAACACAAGCTCGGAGAAGAAAAGTGCAGAGGCGATATTAGAGTGGATCCCCCTCGTGTTGGATTTCACTCCCTTCAGAGACGTCAAGATCGCAAACGTAGACAGGAGAGCCGCCAGTGAGATGGACACACAGGTGTAAGAGACGATGGCCAAGGTCTCCAGGTCTCCCTCCAGTTGCTGTTTTATTGAAAGCGAGAAGGCATATATTATGCAATGGGTCAATGTACAGACTACAGAGAAAGGGTTTGGCCGAATAACGCTGCAAGATGAATGGTATATTGGTATTCAAGGCTACAGACTCATTGATGTCTATCTTATTACAGTAATAGAAAGCGTTCAATACATTTCTCACAATGGAGGATAATCAGAGAAGAAAGTAAAATGGTGTGATAACATAGAGCATACAAACATCACACAGCGAGCACCACCAGACTCAGAACCACTCGTGATGTTGCTATAACTATAGATACTGTGTTGCCCCGACAAAAAGACACTGTTTTATTGTGATGGTGGAATATGGGAGGTGGTGTATAATTTTGTGTAGGTTCGTATTTTAGGCATGGTGCTCGGTCCATTCTGTATACATTGTTCTGTTAAGTTAGGTTAATCACTCCCTGTCGGGCTTTTGTGCCTAAGTATGGAGGAGAGGGGCCTGGGATCCACCTAAACTCTCTGCTTACTTGGGAGATTATTCAGTCTGTCTGAGAACTTCAACAGACAAGAAAGAAGACTGATCCTCTGGGGGAGAAGCTGCAGCTACAGGCAGCAACCCAGAGAGCCGTTGAGAAACCCCGATTTCCCTGGAAAAGGACTGCTGAAGGATTGTGACTGATCCCAGGGACATTTCCCATTACTGGACTACTTTACCCTCTGTGTGGTGGATTATTTCATGGAGTTTCGGATTTTGCTTGGAATAAATGTTCTTTGGATTGTTCAATCATCTGTCGCTCTGTTGATTGTGTGATATCGGAGAAGGACCCATGACACACTGATATTTTTTTTGCCCTGAAAAATGCACAAGGGCATACTCTCGGGGAAACACAGTCGGGGGAAGGTTTATCCCTCAAAAATGGAGACCCCACATCCCAGGAGAATCATACTTACCAGACCCCGGGCGGGCGCTTCCAGCAGGTATGCTCCACACGGTCCTCCCCTGCTTCTGGCCGACACACTCACATACATAAGATTGTTCAAACACCGATACACACACATCAAATCGCACATACATCAAATCGCACACACATCAAATCACACACACACACATCAGATCGCACACACACTCACTACATCAAGTGATACCGATTGTTTCCGGCCGCCAGGGGAAGATGGGACGTAGTGTAATGAAAAGCCAGGACCTAAGGTGGAACATATTGATGTGTTCCACCACAGGTCCTTCATACATTCTACTACAGGTCCTTGCGCTCTACTGCACTGCGTGCCAAGTTCCCCTGTCGGACAAAAGCAATCGATATCGCTGGATGTGGTGAGTATGTTGTGCGATTTTGTGTACAATCTGATGTGTGTGCGCGATCTGATGTGTGTGCGCGATCTGATGTGTGTGCGCGATCTGATGTGTGTGTGATCTGATGTGTGTGATCTAATGTGTGTGTGTGATCTGATGTATGTATGTGTGTGTGTGTGTGTGATCTGATGTGTGTGCGATCTGATGTGTGTGTGTGTGTGATCTGATGTGTGCGTGTGTGTGTGATCTGATGTGTGTGGTTGTGCAATCTGATGTGTGTGTGCGATCTGATTTGTATGCGTTACACTGCAGGTCCCCCTTTTCGGTGCCTGGTGGGTATGATAGTATGGTCTTATTTCTCCTTTCCTCTCTCTTTTGGGGGTGTCTGCTTTCTATAATGAGCTGTCCTGCAGTATTCTCTAACTTTTTTAGCTGCATGGACAATTCATTTTTTTTTTTTTTAATTTATTTATTAAATAACAGTAATATATCAGGTAAGCAATGAAAACAGATATACTATATGGTTACAGAATTATGGTAGGGTTGAACATTAGTGAAGCACATATTCCAAATACCTGCGATGTAAAGTCACCTGAGTAAAATATAAAGAACAAGAGGAACAACAAACATAACATAGACACTTCATTATTGAACCGCCACTAGGGTTTATTTTTGGGTTAGGGCTTATATTTAAGCCTTCCGATGAAAATGCTGAAAATTCCTGCTAGGGCTTTTTTCGGAGTAGGTCTTATTTTTGGAAAACCACGGTAATAGCAGGGCATGCTGAGACATATAGTTCCCACACCGCTGCAGACCATATGGTTGGTAGACATTTGGCAATCGAATCTACTAATTTTCTTATTCTGGGGTAGAGCGAGGTTATATTCATAAAGGGATTATAACTGTCATATATGATAAAAAGCATCAGTAGAGTCATATTAAAAAACATTCAGCACATTTACCTCTCGATGGGATCCATCCATAAGGACGCCAAAACTGCCAAACTGGGAGCACTGGCAGCGCACGTGTGTAGTGTTCCTGAACACCAGCTCACAGTCCTTCGCTGTCCAGCTCCCTGGATGGTCGACTCTGAAAGTGTAAAAGAAATGTGATCAATAAATCTAATAAAAAATGTCCGCACTCCCATTTCAAAAATGTGAAAAAATAATATTAAATTCTAAGCCCATGAACACAATGTTTCAGCTCTGGAAATGAGTTGTGTGGCAAAACTGAACATTGTTTACATGGGCTTGGGTTAAATACATTTTTTTCATATTTTTTACCCAATTTGTGACCCAATGTAGATTGTATATAGAGGAGGTGACATACTGGGTCGTGTGATTCCACTGTACACAGACGGGTTTGCTTCTGTTCACTGTCTCCAGCAGTTGAAAGTCTATTATCAGCGATCCCTCCAGATCCCCATGGATAAAGGTCTGGTCTCTGAGAACGGATACACTTACGATGGGGGTATTTATCACCGGATTCTTGTGGATCCTTAAAAAAACATACACAATCTTTGTACGCCATCTATCATACGACTTGCCTGATTTATTGAAACTAGAACGCCTATCATTTCGGATCTGCCTGAGGTTGTAGTTCTGCAACATCTACCAATAGAGTGTATCGACAATAGCTATCCTAAAGAAAAAAGGCCCTCACCGGAGATGCTGTGCAAGGGTAGTTTATTCCCACTTCGGGTTACATGTGAAGGCTTGTGAGGGAGGGGAAGCACATAGCACGGTGAACGACGGCCGTTTCGCGCCTGTACACAACGCTTGAATGAGTGGACGCGAAACGGCCGTCGTTCACCGTGCTATGTGCTTCCCCTCCCTCACAAGCCTTCACATGTAACCCAAAGTGGGAATAAACTACCCTTGCACAGCATCTCTGGTGAGTGCCTTTTTTATTTTGGATATCTATTGTCGACATATTTTTCTGCTAAATGTGCACCATGGATGGCTGGTTCCTTTTGATGCCAAATAGCGATTAGTTTTAAAGCTATTCATGCTTACCTTATTCCGATGTTGAAAAGATTTAAAGATGCAGGACGAGTAAAGCGAGCTTTACACACAGCGACATCGCTAGCGATGTCGCTGGTGAAAGCACCCGACCCGTCGGTTGTGCGTCACGGGCAAATCGCTGCCCGTGGCGCACAACATCGCTTACACCCGTCACACATACTTACTGTACCTGCCTAGCGACGTTGCTGTGGTCGGCGAACCGCCTCCTTTCTAAGGGGGTGATTCGTGTGGCGTCACATCGGCGTCACTAAGCGGCCGCCCAATAGAAGCGGAGGGGCGGGATGAGCGGCCGGAATATCCCGCCCACCTCCTTCCTTCCTCATTGCGGACGGCTGCAGGTACGGTGATGTTCCTCGTTCCTGCGGTGTCACACATAGCGATGTGTGCTGCCGCAGGAACGATGAACAACCTGCGTCCTGCAACAGCAACGATTATCCGGAAAAGAACGACGTGTCAATAATCAATGATTAGGTAAGTTTGATCGTTAATGGTCGTTCCTGCGTTTCACACGCAACGACGTCGCTAACGAGGCCGGATGTGTGTCACGAATTCTGTGACTCCAACGACATCTCGTTAGCGATGTTGTTGCGTGTAAAGCCCCCTTTACTCTCAGGTTTGTCTGAATAGGTGCCCAGCTTTTCCTACTATAGACTTACTCATAGAATGCATGCTGCTGATTTCTAGTGTTAAAGAGTTTGCAAGAAATCTATAAAAAGTTGAACAATCTAGGAAGGATAGAGTTAAAGAAGACGCCAATGGGGGGGGCTCACCTGAGACTTCTTCTCTCCGTGTTGTAATGTGCTGGTAATAGGTCGCCCAGGGTGCGGTAAACGAGGAGAACGAGTATGGTCGGCGCAGGTTCTGGTTCGGGGATGACTCTTTTTGGTGGGGGTGCAGATGTGGTTACGTTGGTTTCAGGGCTGGTTGGAGATGGCACAACTGTGGGTGGCGCTAAAAAAATAGTGGTCACATTAGTTGTCACCCAGGATTCCCAAGAAACAAAACATTTACAGTATGTTGTCGACAGATCTTCTTTATGGTTATGGACTGATATATCAAAATTGGACAATAGCAAAAAAACCACAGCTTCCATTTTTCCAGTGCGTTTTAAGAAATAAAAGCTGAGCTCTGATTGGTTACTTGAGACATCAATAACAGTTTTTTGTTAGTAGAGTGAAAACCTGCACCAATCTAATTACAGTGGAACCTTGGATTACGAGTAACCCAGTTTGCGAGCGTTTTGCAAAACGAGCAATGCTTTTTACAAATTTGTAACTTGGTTTACGAGCAAGAATTCGCAATACGAGCAAATTTTCACCACGTACACTTCCAATTCTTTCCTTTCACCATGTTCTGACCCGCTCTGACTGCTTCTTGTGGCCCGAAGGCACATGGACAAGCAGGTAACGATCGCAGCCAGTGCAGGGTCCGCCGCAGTCAGCGCTTTATTTCAGATGAACGTTTTGCTGGCGTTGCGCAGAGTCAAGTTCTCTCTGCACAACTATTCCCAATGGCAGCCGCCGGCCAATCAGAGGCAAGCAGCTGACGTGTCAGCTGCCTGCCTCTGATTGTCCGGCGGCTGCCATTGCACTAATTGTGCAGAGACAGTTTGACTCTGTCCATTGCTGGCAAAATATTCATCTGCATCAGAGATGAAGTGCTGACAGTGGCAGCCCTTGCACCAACTGGACCGTTACTGGGTCAAGAAGCAGGGAAGAGGATGCCGAGGGAACGGAGGACAGGTGAGAAGAATGTTTTTTGTGTGTGTTTCTGTGTGTGTGAGAAAAATGGCACAATAGGGGACCAGGATGGGCCATTGCTACAAGAAGAGGACCTGCATGGGCACATTAGTAAAAGGGGACATTGATAGGCACATTAATAAAAGGGGAGGAGGATGGACACATTATTACAGAATGGGGACAAGGAAGGGGCACATTACTACAGGATGGGACAGGATGGGAACAAGGATGGGGTAGTAAATATTTTTGGGTTGTGGAACAAATTGTCTGCGTTTCAATTATTTCCTATGGGAAAATTTGCTTTGATGTTAGAGTAACTTGGTTTAAGACCACACTCCCAAAATGAATCATGCTCGTAATCCAAGGTTCCATTGAACTTCTTTCAATTTCAAGTACCCCTCTAAAAATCACAGCAGAATATTCTATAATGCCGGTTTTTAAAGACCGTATATACATAGAGTTGCACTTTACCTTTTGGTTTGGGCGACTCAAGGGCCGAGGCTGGCAGCTCCACATGAGTGTGAGGATCCCAGGAAATCTGTCCCCGAAAAAGACTGCTGTGATACCTGGGAAAATGTCTTCTCGGCGTGATCTGATTATCCACTCGCTCGATATTAACAACTGTCACAAGGAAAGGAAGACGCAGAGTCTCAGGAGCTGCTCTGTACAATCTGCTTGAGTCGTGATGAATGTCTAGCAATAATTGTAAACCCGCAGTATCTCCAGACAACGGAGCTGGGAGCGAGCGGCCAAGAATCCAAACTAATCACATGTAATTCACATTTCTACCTCCTCTAAGCGCACGGCTACAAAAGTGTCAGATGCGCTGACGTTCACGCCACTTGGCAGGGTCCTCAGGCGTCAGCGATTCGGGCACAGGCACCTTCCTGCCAGGCGGCAACGGACTTAATGAACTTTCTTATTGAGTTGCTGCACAAATTATATCATCTCTCAAAAATGTTAGTAAAAGGTCAGCTACACGGGCACGGATTCTCACTGATAACAATGAAGGAAACTGTACCCAATTATTCACCAATTACTCATAGGGTGTATGCCGAAAAGTTAAAGAAAAGTTTCTACCAACACTTGAACAAGAAGAGAATCCTTTCTGGTTCTCCTCTAGAACATGCAGCTGTTTTTAAAGGGGGTCATCTAGTTTCATAAAAAGTCAGTGCATTACATGGATAGCTCACTGATATCAATGAGAGGTATGCAATGTAAGGTGGCGCTGCAGGAAATAAGAAAAGCCGCCCGGTTCGCCAACAAATTATAGTAGATCTCTGGGAGTCACAGCAGCGTGATATTTTGGTTTGCTTCTCATGGGAGAACCTGTAATATTGATTTGTAAAATGCCACCTTTAAGGAGAATTCCCAGAATTGAAAGGTTATTCCCTATCGATAAGATTGAAGATAAAGAGAATTTTGTTTACTTACCGTAAATTCTTTTTCTTATAGTTCCGTATTGGGAGACCCAGACCATGGGTGTTTAGCTTCTGCCTCCGGAGGACACACAAAGTACTACACTTAAAAGTGTAGCTCCTCCCTCTGAGCTTATACACCCCCTGGAGAACCAGATCTAGCCAGTTTAGTGCAAAAGCTGAAGGAGAATAGCCACCCACAAGTAAAACAGAGTAAGAACCGGAACAACCGGAGACTCTGTCCACGACAACAGCCGGTGATAACACGCGGAACAAGAAATTGCCAACAGGCAACAGGGAGGGAGCTGGGTCTCCCAATACGGAACTATAAGAAAAAGAATTTACGGTAAGTAAACAAAATTCTCTTTTTCTTTATCGTTCCTATGGGAGACCCAGACCATGGGATGTCTCAAAGCAGTCCATGGGTGGGAAATAAACAGAAAAACTAAGAAGTAGGCGGAGCCTAACTTCACAAATGGGCGACAGCCGCCTGAAGGATGCGTCTGCCCAAGCTCGCATCTGCCGAAGCATGAGCATGCACTTGGTAGTGCTTCGAAAAGGTATGCAGGCTAGTCCAAGTGGCAGCCTGACAGACTTGCTGAGCCGTAGCCTGGTGCCTGAAAGCCCAAGAGGCACCGACAGCTCTGGTTGAATGTGCCTTGATCCCCGGCGGGGGAGGCACCTGAGTGCACTGGTAGGCGTCCGAAATGGTCGACCTAATCCAACGGGCTAAGGTCGGCTTAGAAGCAGAGAGGCCCTTGCGCCGGCCTGTGGTTAGCACAAAAAGAGAAGTGCACCGCCTAAGAGCAGCGGTGCGAGACACATAGATCTGGAGAGCACGCACCAGATCCAGAGTATGCAACGCTTTTTCAAAGCGATGAACAGGAGCCGGACAAAAGGAAGGTAGGGTAATGTCCTGGTTAAGGTGGAAAGGAGAGACCACCTTAGGAAGAAAGTCCGGAGTCAGACGGAGAACCACCTTGTCTTGATGAAATTCCAAAAAAGGTGACTCCGAGGAGAGCGCAGCCAAATCAGAGACTCTCCTGAGGGAAGTTATGGCCACCAGAAAGGCCACTTTCTGTGAAAGATGAAACAAAGAAACCTCCCTAAGGGGCTCAAAGGGGAGTTTCTGCAAAACCATGAGAACCAAATTAAGGTCCCAGGGATCTAAGGGCCGCCGGTAAGGCGGAATGATGTGAGACGCGCCTTGCATGAAGGTGCGGACCTGAGCCAGCCGAGCGAGACGCCGCTGGAACAGCACTGATAGAGCTGAGACTTGTCCCTTGAGAGAGTTGAGGGACAGTCCTAGCTGCAGACCGGACTGTAGAAAGGACAGAAGGGTCGGCAAGGAGAATGGCCAAGGAGGATGGCCGGAAGAGCGACACCAGGACAGGAAAATTTTCCAAGTTCTGTGATAGATCTTGGCGGAGGAAGACTTACGGGCCCGAGTCATAGTGGAGATGACTTCAGGAGGAATACCAGAAGCCGTCAAGATCCAGGACTCAAGAGCCACGCCGTCAATTTGAGAGCCGCAGAATTCAGGCGGAAAAACGGACCTTGCGAGAGAAGGTCTGAACGGTCCGGGAGATGCCACGGCACCTCTACGGACAGATGGAGCAGGTCTGGGTACCAAGCTCGCCTGGGCCAGTCCGGTGCAATGAGGATGACTCGACGACCCTCCATTCTGATCTTGCGCAGGACTCTGGGCAAGAGAGCTAGAGGGGGAAACACGTAGGACAGACGAAACTGGGACCAGTCTTGAACCAGAGCGTCCGCGGCGAAGGCCTGAGGATCGTGGGAGCGAGCCACGTAAACCGGAACTTTGTTGTTGTCACGGGATGCCATTAGATCCACGTCCGGAGTGCCCCACTTGCGGCAGATTGACTGAAACACTGCCGGGTGCAGGGACCACTCGCCACCGTCCACGGATTGACGGCTGAGATAATCTGCCTCCCAGTTTTCTACGCCTATGGTGGACGGATATGGTGGACTTGGAGTCCTCCGCCCATTGAAGAATGCGTTGGACCTCCAACATTGCCAGGCGGCTGCGTGTCCCGCCTTGGTGATTGATGTAGGCAACCGCTGTCGCGTTGTCTGACTGGACTCGAATGTGCCTGCCCGCCAACAGGTGGTGAAAGGCTAGGAGAGCTAGAAGCACAGCTCTGGTTTCCAGCACATTGATTGAAAGGGCTGACTCGGACGGAGTCCAAGTGCCCTGTGCTCTGTGGTGGAGATATACCGCTCCCCAGCCGGAAAGGCTGGCATCCGTGGTGAGAATCACCCAGGACGGGGCCAGGAAGGAGCGCCCCTGGGACAGAGAGAGGGGCCGAAGCCACCACTGAAGAGAGCTCCTGGTCTGTGGCGACAGAGCCACAAACCTGTGCAAGGAGGAAGGCCGCTTGTCCCAACAGCGGAGAATGTCCAGCTGCAGGGGGCGCAGATGGAACTGGGCAAAGGGAACAGCCTCCATGGACGCCACCATTTGACCCAGCACCTGCATCAAGCGCCTGAGGGAATAACGGCGGGGTCTCAGCAGAGAGCGCACCGCCAGTTGGAGGGACTGCTGTTTGACTAATGGCAACTTCACAAGTGCCGGCAAAGTCTCGAACTGCATCCTTAGGTACGTGAGACTCTGGGTCGGAGTCAGAGTGGATTTGGGAAGATTGACAATCCACCCGAATTGGGCTAGAGTGGCGAGAGTGAGCGAGACACTCCGCTGACAGTCCACGCTGGATGACACCTTGACTAGAAGGTCGTCCAGGTAAGGAATCACTGCCAACCCCTGTAGGTGCAGGACCGCAATCACTGCTGCCATGACCTTGGTGAATACCCGAGGAGCTGTGGCCAACCCGAAAGGAAGAGCCACAAATTGGAAATGATCTTCTCCGATTGCAAAACGTAGCCAACGCTGGTGAGAAACTGCAATTGGCACATGCAGATAGGCATCTCTTGGACGCCAGGAAATCTCCTTGGGTCATTGAGGCAATGACTGATCGCAGAGACTCCATGCGAAAGTGCCGCACCTGAACATGCTTGTTGAGAAGCTTGAGATCCAGGATGGGCCGGAAGGAACCGTCCTTTTTGGGAACTAGGAAGAGATTTGAGTAGAAACCTCTGAACCGTTCCCGAGTGGGAACTGGTACAATCACTCCGCTTGCCTGCAGGGATGCCACGGCCTGTGAGAAGGCGGCGGCCTTGGAGCAGGGGGGAGTTGAGAGAAAAAATCTGTTTGGCGGGCTGGAAGAGAATTCTATCCTGTAGCCGTGGGAGATGATATCCTTTACCCACTGATCGGAGACGTGTTGAAACCACGCGTCACCAAAGTGGGAGAGCCTGCCACCGACTAAGGACGTTGCTGGCGCGGACAGATAGTCACGAGGAGGCTGCCTTAGCGGCAGCACCTCCTGCGGTCTTCTGTGGACGCGCTTTTGGGCGCCAGTTGGATTTCTGGTCCTTGGCTGAGCTAGTGTACGAGGCCGAGGGCTTAGAGGACGACCAGTTGGAGGAACGAAAGGAACGAAACCTCGACTGATTCCTACCCTGGACAGGTTTCCTGGTTTTGGTTTGTGGCATGGAAGTACTCTTCCCGCCAGTAGCTTCCTTAATAATTTCATCCAGCTGTTCACCGAACAGCCGGGACCCAGCAAAAGGGAGCCCCGCAAGGTACTTCTTTGAAGAAGCATCTGCCTTCCACTCTCGAAACCACAAGATCCTGCGGATAGCGAGGGAATTAGCCGAAGCCACCGCAGTGCGGTGAGAAGCCTCCAGCATGGCAGACATGGCATAGGATGAAACAGCTGAAGCTTGGGAAGTTAAGGGAACCAATTCGGGCATAGATTCCCTGGTGAGGGAATGCATCCCCTCCAGAGAAGCAGAGATGGCTTTGAGAGCCCACACTGCTGCAAAAGTCGGGGAAAACGAGGCCCCCGCCGCTTCATATACGGATTTGGCCAGAAGGTCAATCTGGCGGTCAGTGGAATCCTTAAGGGAGGTGCCATCAGCCACCGACACAACGGTCCGGGCTGAGAGCCTAGACACCGGAGGGTCTACCTTTGGGGAATGAGCCCACTCCTTGACCACCTCAGGTGGAAATGGAAACCGGTCATCAGAACCACGCTTTGGAAAGCGTTTGTCAGGACAGGCTCCAGGCTTGGTCACAGCGGCCTGAAAACTGGAGTGGTTAAAGAACACACTCTTTGCTCTCTTAGGCGAGGTAAACTGGTGCTTTTCTGCCAGAGAGGGTTGCTCCTCTGATACTGGCGGATTGAGATCCAGTACAGAATTAATGGAAGCAATCAAATCACTAACATCCGAGTCACTTTCGGACAGATCAATGGGGTACATGGAGGTAGCCTCCGAGCCCCCTGTAAAGGCATTCTCCTCATCCTGCGAGTCAGCTCCTGAATCAGAGCCGCGGGACGAGGAAGGAGAGGGAACCCTGCGTCTCTTCTTAGGAGGACGGGGTCTGGGACCAGATGAATCCTCTGTGAGCTCCGCTCCTGAGAGACCCCTAGCAGCAGAGGCACCCTGCGACGGGGGCTGATGCATGTTCAGCAAAGTCCTGGACAGAAGTCCCATGGAGTCAGCAAAAGACTGGGAGATAGACCTAGAAAAGGATTCTACCCAAGCCGGGGTTTCAGCCACAGGAGCAGGAGCAGCCTGAGAGACCACTGGGGGTGAGACTCCAGGCTGAGGCACCGCCAGGTTAGAGCAGGCATCACAATGTGGGAATATGCTCGGTTCAGGCAGCAGGAGCTTACATGCAGTGCATACTGAATACAGCTTTGGAGCCTTGCTCCTTGTGTGAGACATGCTGCTGGAGTGGGGGCTCTGCCAGAGAATGAACCCCAGAGAGTATAAACAGAGGTCCACAACCGGAGACCGGTTGTGGCTTACCGGACCGCTGGAGCGGTGTTGTGTGCCCTCCAGATCCCGAAGCCTGGACCCCCAAGCACAGCACCTCAGCAGAGATGCTGCAGACCAGCGCTGCAATGTGACTGATCGCAGAGAGAACGCTGAAAAAATGGCCGCCGGAGCGAAGGGAGGGGGCGGGACTTGCTTGAGGAGCGGGATCTGGAGGGCCATAGAGACCTACAGGGGAGGGGGACACACACTGCAGTGGGGAGTGTCCCTCCCCTGTGCCGAACAGCCGCCGGGCGGAGCCGAGCCTGTCCCTCTGCATGAGTGACATGCAAGGGTAGTGAAACCGAAACTAGGCCTCCGGTGGAGCCGGGGCCTAAATTTGAGCGGCGCGGCCGGCGCGCAGGCACCATCGGCGCGGTTCTCAGGCGACAGCTAGAGAACCCGCCGGAAATGTCAAAAAACACAATAAGCACACTCTCCCACAACAATAATGTACAGGGACCCCCAATATATAAACGTCTCAGGTACTTAGCTTGCTGAGACGCAGGGCCAAGTCCCTGTGGATGAGTGCTCCAGTCCAGCAGGGTCCTGAAGGGCTGCGGATGGAGACCGGTCTCCTGCCAAGCATGGAGACTGTGCTGGCTCCCACTTCAAGCCAGAGCCCAGGAGGGATGGTGAAGGAGCACGGCATGTAAGGCTCCAGCCTAGGAATCAACCAATCGGCTAGCGATGTTGCAGCGTGCAAAGTACCCCTTAGTCTATGAGACTCAGAAGGAGGCTTTCTTGCCTTGTTCCGAATCTCAGACTTACATTGAAAAGTTGACAGAATCTCTGATTTTCTGCAGGTCACCAATGCGGTAACATGAACCCAGAGTGGACCGGAGAGCCTCTAAAAAAAAGGCAGAAGACTGACGAGTATGTTACTGCACTCACATACAAATTACTGCTAACAAAATAAAATCACAGAAGTGGTCCTTTAATTCTATAAATGCAATGTTAAATCAGAGGGAGAGAAAAA
Organism: Anomaloglossus baeobatrachus; assembly: GCF_048569485.1. NCBI lineage: Eukaryota > Metazoa > Chordata > Amphibia > Anura > Aromobatidae > Anomaloglossus > Anomaloglossus baeobatrachus. The sequence continues at coordinate 38,909,713 of NC_134360.1, forward strand.
AAAACCAATGGGACTATAGAAAATGTCCATTACATCTCCGAATATGTCACAGTGCATTATACACAATTCTTCATCACTGCTGGCACTTACTAATGTTTGGAGTCACAAGGCCCACCGGGTTCAGGTAGGTAAGCTTCATGTTCCTGGCCAGGGTGCTGACATAGTCCTGAAACAGGTCCATGAGCCCGGCACTGCCCCGGTCATTCTGCAGCAGCGTTTCCCAATGCTCCTTGTTACTCAGACTTAGGATTGAACTTCCTGCCCGGAAAAGATTCTAGGAGAAAACAAGAACATGGTGGTCATACAATACACATTACATGTGCACTCGGGGTCTTTGGGCAGAGTTTTTCAGAACAGAATCTGAGCAGATTTGGAGAAGTTCTGCTCCCAAAAAAAAACCTTCCATAGCCTATGTGGTATTCTGGTACAGTGATCTCTCACCTATCGCGAGAGTTACGTTCTAGAGCCCCCCCGATAGGTGAAATTCCGTCAAGTAGTGGAGTTATATTTACTTTATTATTTACGCGTATTTTTCAAATTTCAAGATGCAATTTTCTTCCCAAAAATTTGGTGGTGGAGAATGGTGACAGAGGGCAGGGACAATTCTGCGGACTGTGGACGCTGCAGTGCAGAAGGTGAGACGGGGCCATCCTGAAAATGTCGGCGGTGTGGGCTTCAAACAATGGCGCCCGGAGTCGGCGCGTGTGCAGATTGAGCTCTCGGCTCAAGAGCTGTGCGGACACACCCATTGATCTCCCAGCAGCGGACTTAAGGAACATGGCGCCCGAAGGTGGCTCATGCACAGATGAAATCTTAGTTCGCCCTTGAGCCGACAGCTCACTCTGCGCACGCGCCAACTATTGACGCCATATCTTTGAAGCCCGCACCGCTGACAGTTTCTAGATGTTCCTGCCAGTGCATGCGACGGGCATCTGGGACACCCGACGCACTTCCCGCAGCATCTGCCTACTTCACCACCACCGCTGCCTCCCGTGACCCCGATCCACCACCACTGCTTCTTCCCCCTGGTAAGACACTATCGGATTAGAAGATGGACCCCATGTTTTTGGTTTTTTTTAACCTTTTTTTTTCCTCTAAATTTTTAAATTTTGGGTGCGTCGTATAATCCAGTGCATCTTATAAAATGAAAAATACCCGCGATACAGTGAAGCCGCAATAAGTGAACCTCGATATAGTGGGAGACGACTGTATACTCAATACTCCAGAGCTGTATTCAAAATTCTGATGGCTGTTTATTATATTTTAGTACATTGCATAGTGAGAAACATAATATCATCTCACCTCTGTGAACTGGGCGTCTTGTGTAGCTGTCAGCCCAAACCCTTCCTGCCTGTTCTCAAATTGCATGAGAAGGGACAGCAAACGATAGGTGATGTAGACGTCATTCCCGAAATACTGGTCCATGTGGTCTGTCACGGAGCGAAGGCGTAGGGACAGTTTCTTGGACTCTATAGTATTCAGCTCGGTCTCGTTTCTCTCTAAACCATCCAGCTGTGGGGGGAATAAAATTACAGATCCCTTTAAGGTGTCAAATCCAATGTGAATGATGTATATGAAGAACATGCAGCTTAAAGGAGCCACTCACGTCTGCAATGGAAGTGAGCAGTTCCAATGACATTAAAACCCCCCGCACCTGCCGAGATGATGGGCAGGGACCAGGTACGCATCTTGGCAGATGTGGGGTCGTAATGTCATTGGCAGTGCCAATATAGAAATGGGTGACTCCTGTCTGCAGCCAAAAACTCCTTACCAGTGCAGATAATTCGGTATACGCCGGTGACGTACAATTAAACAGGTCCGGTTCAACCCAACCCTTCACATCGTCACAGTGTCGTATAGCCGCTCCTGTCGGTAAAATAGACATTATTTGAGTGACATTAAAAAGTAGATGACGCAGGCAGTAGCGTACAGCAGGCAGCATTCTGGGCATGATCTGGCATTCAGTTTGTGGCAGTTGGTTACAGAATTGGCACAGGCAGCTGGGATCATGATGCAGGCATGGCCGGTCAGGCAGAAGAATCGGATGCAGCAATTATTACTGGGGAGTCAAATCACATAAAGCAAGCACAGGAAGGGGTCAAAGCATCCACTCAAAATCCTCACCTGAGCCCCTCACACCTGTGATAGAAAGGAAAAAGGGCACGAGGCAGGGATAAAACAAGGGAATAATACCATTAAATTCACGTCATAACCCCCAGGGCACACACACTGTGCTAGCACAGAACAGCAGCAAAAAAAACCGTGAAAAACCCAAATCAACTGATAGATAAGATTTGCAATCATACAATATTATAGCGCGGGTGCAATAATATCTTTGGCCGGGAACTCACAGGAGTTCACCTTTAAAAGGATTGTCTACTACAAGGACAACCCCTTCTGATCTCGCACGTCTCCCCCAGTAAAAATAATAAAGCCTATTGTCACCTCCCGTGCGAGCACCGTTCCAGCGGTGCCATAGCTTGCAGTACCAGGGCTCAAATGGGGTTCTGATGTCATGCAAGCCGCACTGCACGGGTATGTCATGGGCGGCAGACAGTCCTGTGGTGTCCGGTTATAGAAGGTCGCAGTGTTTGACTGCGCAAACTGCTCCTTGACCTTCTAGTATTCTTGCTTGGTGTATATGGTATCTTATGCATCTCCTCTGCTTGGGGTTCATCCCTTTCCCTTTAGGACCCTGCAGAGTTCCTCACCCTTTCAGCTGTTTTCATCAGCACTTCCCTTTGTGTCATTAAATACCCTCATTCCCTTCTGGTCTGTGCTGGTGATAGCTCTAACTACCTACAGATCCTGAGTGCAAGCAGTCGGCTTGCAGTCATCTGGAGTAACTTTGTTGCATTTTGCAGTCCGTGTTCCTGAATCTAATTGGAGAGAAGTTGTTTATTTTCCCTTGTTTGTTATCCCTGTGTGTCCTTTAGCTCCTAGTGGGGTTGACAAAGAGCTCATCCCATCCGTTCCCTAACTTGGAGCCCAGATCAGAGTCAGCCTAGGGTCAGGTATCCGGCTTGGCGCATAGGTGCGGAACCTATCTAGGGCGGTGAGGAAAGATAGGGCTCAGGGGTTGGCTTGGTCAGGGGTCACCATCACCCCCTTCCCTACACACAGGGTCTCCCTTCCCTTGTTCAATGGGTACTTCCCCATACCTAACATAACACCTGTGTCCAATCAGCGCCAGCTTCTGTATCCCCGCCTCCGGACCAAACGAGTTAATCAACAGGAAGTGAGTGCTACTGCTGTGCTCACTTCTTGTTGGATGGTCATTTGGTCCGAAGGATGGGAGACAGAAGCCGATACTGATTGGACGCGGGACTCGCATGATGTTACAACCCCACGTAAGCCCCGCCACTGTGAGTCATGGCACTGCTGGAACGGAACTGGTGCGGGAGGTGAGTATAGGCTTTATTATTTTAATTGGGAGAAACATGTGGAATCAGAAGAGGTTGTCCTAGCAGTGGGCAAACCCTTTAAGACTTTGATGTGATGGTGATGTTCCTGGCTGATGCTGAGTAGGTTAGGTCTCAGTATTAGCGGTTAGACTATAGGTACCCTCTGGTAAGTACAGATGTCAAGGTTGGGAATTTATACTTTGATTATTTACATACACAGATAATCTTATTACATTTGGACAAACGACCTATAGCCCAGGCTACCTTCACACAGACTCAGTGCCTTAATGTAAAATTTGTAAGAGCCCCCCATTAGCCATCTACGGTTTATGTCTCTGGTCTGTTCTTATGGGGTAATGGGACACCGCACACTTAGTTATGTCACTTTTGATGGCATGGCTCCTCTCAGAGGTATAAACACTGGTCTTGTATTGCACAATATAAAGTTGGGACAGATTGGGAACAGTCTAAGAAACAGCATTGATAGTATCTGGATAGGGCTTTCATGGGACAGTATCATATATGTAATCTTAAAGGGACATTATGCATTTATTTGAAATCTAATTCAGAAGCATCAAATAAATAATGTTTATTGCAAGAAGATCGATCGATATCTATAATAATCAATATTAAACACCTACAGTCATATAAAAAAGTTTGGGTACCCCTATTAATGTTAACCTTTTTTCTTTATAACAATTTGGGTTTTTGCAGCAGCTATTTCAGTTTCATATATCTAATAACTGATGGACTCAGTAATATTTCTGGATTGAAATGAGGTTTATTGTACTAACAGAAAATGTGCAGTCCGCATTTAAACAAAATTTGACCGGTGCAAAAGTATGGGCACCTCTCAACATAAAAGTGACATTAATATTTTGTAGATCGTCCTTTTGCAAAAATAACAGCCTCTAGTCGCTTCCTGTAGCTTTTAATGAGTTCCTGGATCCTGGATGAAGGTATATTTGACCATTCCTGTTTACAAAACAATTCCAGTTCAGTTAAGTTTGATGGTCGCCGAGCATGGACAGCCGCTTCAAATCATCCCACAGATTTTCAATGATATTCAGGTCTGGAGACTGGGATGGCCATTCCAGAACATTGTAATTGTTCCTCTGCATAAATGAGTAGATTTGGAGCAGTGTTTTGGATCATTGTCTTGCTGAAATATCCATCCCCTGCGTAACTTCAACTTCTTCACTGATTCTTGCACATTATTGTCAAGAATCTGCTGATACTGAGTTGAATCCATGCGACCCTCAACTTTAACAAGATTCCCGGTGCCGGCATTGGCCACACAGCCCCAAAGCATGATTGAACCTCTACCAAATTTTACTGTGGGTAGCAAGTGCTTTTCTTGGAATGCCGTGTTTTTTTGCCTCCATGCATAACGCCTTTTTGTATGACCAAACAACTCAATCTTTGTTTCATCAGTCCACAGGACCTTCTTCCAAAATGTAACTGGCTTGTCCAAATGTGCTTTTGCATACCTCAGGCGACTCTGTTTGTGGCGTGCTTGCAGAAACTGCTTCTTTCGCATCACTCTTCCATACAGCTTCTCCTTGTGCAACGTGCGCTGTATTGTTGACCGATGCACATTGACACCATCTGCAGCAAGATGATGCTGCAGGTCTTTGGAGGTGGTCTGTGGATTGTCCTTGACTGTTCTCACCATTCTTCTTCTCTGCCTTTCTGATATTTTTCTTGGCCTGCCACTTCTGGGCTTAACAAGAACTGTACCTGTGTTCTTCCATTTCCTTACTATGTTCCTCACAGTGGAAACTGACAGTTTAAGTCTCTGAGACAACTTTTTGTACCTTCCCCTGAACAACCATGTTGAATAATCTTTGTTTTCAGATCATTTGAGAGTTGTTTTGAGGAGCCCATGATGCCACTCTTCATAGGAGATTCAAATAGGAGAACAACTTGCAAGTGGCCACCTTAAATACCTTTTCTCATGATTGGATACACCTGCCTATGAAGTTCAAAGCTCAATGAGGTTTCAAAACCAATTTAGTGCTTTAGTAAGTCAGTAAGGCTATGTGCGCACGTGTGCGTAATTCATGCAGTTACGCTGCGCTTTGTAGCGCAGCGTAACTGCATGCGTCCTGCATCCCCTGCATAATCTATGGAGATTGTGCAGGGGCTGTGCGCAGGTGGCATATTAGAACGCAGCGCTTCGGCTGCTGCCCGAATCGCTGCGTTCTAAGAAGTGACATGTCACTTCTTCCGTGCGCTTTGCCGACAGCCCCTGCTCTGTCTATGGCAGGAGCTGCAGGCAGAGCGCACGTTCTCGCCGGCACCATGCGCTTCAGAACGCAGCTTTTCAGCTGCCCTCTGAAGCGCACCTTTTCGGTGCGGTGTAGAGCGCACACGTGCGCACATAGCCTCAAAAGTAGTTAGGTGTGTTCAGATCAAGAAATTGATAAGGGTGCCCATACTTTTGCACCAGTCAAATTTTGATTAAATGTGGATTGCACATTTTCTGTTAGTACAATAAACCTCATTGCAATCCAGAAATATTACTCAGTCCATCAGTTATTAGATATATGAAACTGAAATAGCTGTTGCAAAAACCCAAATTGTTATAAAGAAAAAAGGCTAACATTAATAGGGGTGCCCAAACTTTTTCATATGACTGTATATAGTCTATGGGTAATGCAAATATGGTTATTAGGTGGAAGGATCAGGCTTTACCTGGCATCTAACATATCTGAGGATTGATAAGCCAGCAGGCTTCCCTCCAGCTCCCCGAACGCCGAGTGACAGGCAGGGTATAAACAAGGTGGGCAGCTATCGGCAATGTTTAATGACTCTCAGCGAAGCGCCTGGCATCATTCTAGAAATATTTGGAGTGTGGCTGATTTGGAGCAATCTGTCTGATGAGAGCATACTTATTGGGGTGGCAGGATTTCAGTCGGCTCATGGGTGATGAGATGATATGACAGCTTGTAGCATTCGTACCCGCACAGTCACATTACACCGTGCAACTATCATTTTGGTACTTAGAAAAAAAAACCACAGAATTTATACAAAATTGAATGTGATGATTCCACATATGAACTGTGAATTCACCTGACATGTCCAGATTTTAGGTTATACAGTGTGCCCACCCATATCCTGTCCACCGCCATTAACTTGAGAACGGCGGCAGCTATAGGCATAGAAGTGGTGTCTAGGTATAGTAAAGTAGCCATGCGCTACGCAATGAAACCACCTATAGCGCCACCTGGTGGAAAAAAACAGAGTTAGCATTTTCATCTTAAAAATGGAACGAGATAGAGAAAAAAAGTGAATTAAAAAATTGTAGGGCATCATCAATTCAATACAAATGACACCTTGCATACAAAAATGTTATGATATGAAACCCATGACCCCCCAAAACATTGAATGCTGGTCCCACATATGGCGCTCATTTAACTTTGATGCTCAAAGTGGCCACGGTCAGCTGCAATGCACATCTGGACTCTGCACAGCATACTGTATCTTGCTGCACGTTGTGCAATATGGTAGGTGACACGTTTGCACAAGCATCTGTGATACGTCGTCATAGGTCCTGCAATGTTGGTGGAGGGGTCGCATACACCTGCTGTTTGATGTGACCTCACAGAAAGAAGTCCAATGGGGTCAGGTCAGGTGAGCGGAGGCCACTCCACACAGCCACCATACCCAATGACTTGTAGGAAGGTCTCCATGAGGTACCGCTTCACATCCGCAGCCTTGTGAGTTTTATACGTTCTAATCATAGCATTTCTGTATGCAAGGTGTCGATTCGTATTGAATTGACGATGCCCTACAACTTTGTAATTCACTTTTTTCTCTATTTCGTTCCGTTTTCGAGGTAAAAATGCTAACTCCGTTGTTTTCCATCAGGTGGCGCTATAGGTGGTTTCATTGCGTAGTGCATGGCTACTTTACTATACCTAGACACCACTTCTATGCCTATAGCTGCCGCCGTTCTCAAGTTAATGGCGGTGGACAGGATATGGGTGGACACACTGTATATGCGATTGCAAAGAAAAAGACTCACGGTTCTATGGAATTAATTTTGAAAATGATCAAATACTCAGAATATAAATGGAAAATCAGTGCTGACCTCAAAGTGGTAGCACTGCTGCGTGGCGTACAGTCAGGACACATGAAGAATAGGTGTTTTTTGTGCCTATGGAACAGTCATGATGACAGCAATAATTTTCTATTTTTCCTCCCCTTCTTCCGAGAGCCATAACAGGACGAGTTGTACTTTTGAATGAATCCATTAGTTTTACCATATAGTGTACTGGAAAACGGGAAAAAAATTCCAATTGCGGTGAAATTGCAAAAAAGTGCATTTGCACAATTATTTTTGGGGTCTTTTATTTACGATGTTCATTATATGGTAAAACTGATGTGTCGGTGTGATGTCTCATGTCGGTATGAGTTCGTAGATACCAAACATGTATAGTTTTACTTTTATCTAAGGGGTTAAAAAAAAAAGTTCAGAATTTTTTCCAAAAAAAGTTGCGCACTTCTTCCACAATTTTCTGTGACCCGTAGCGTTCCCATTTTTCAGGATCTGGGGCTCAGTGATGGCTTATTTTTTGCGTCTCGAGCTGATGTTTTTAATGATACCATTTCCTCACAGATGCTACGGTTTGATTGTCTGTTATTGCATTTGAAAGAAATGTTGCAACGACCAAAAATATTAATTTTGGCATTTGGAATAGTTTTCTCGCCATGCCGTTTACTGATCAGATTAATTGATTTTATATTTTGATAGATTGGACATTTCTGAACGCGGACAGAAGGCAGCAGTTATAACTTGCCCAGGCCAAGGAACTAATGCACTAGAAGGATGCAGCAAGACCCCCAATAAGGTGGAGGCATCACAGGTGCAAAGAAGGGAATTTTGTTTACTTACCGTAAATTCCTTTTCTTCTAGCTCCAATTGGGAGACCCAGACAATTGGGTGTATAGCTACTGCCTCCGGAGGACACACAAAGTATTACACTTAAAAGTGTAAAGCCCCTCCCCTCTGCTATACACCCTCCCGTGCATCACGGGCTCCTCAGTTTTGGTGCAAAAGCAGGAAGGAGGAAACTTATAAATTGGTCTAAGGTAAATTCAATCCGAAGGATGTTCGGAGAACTGAAACCATAACCAAGAACAATTCAATATGAACAACATGTGTACACAAAGAAAACAACAGCCCGAAGGGCACAGGGGCGGGTGCTGGGTCTCCCAATTGGAGCTAGAAGAAAAGGAATTTACGGTAAGTAAACAAAATTCCCTTCTTCTTTGTCGCTCCATTGGGAGACCCAGACAATTGGGACGTCCAAAAGCAGTCCCTGGGTGGGTAAAAGAATACCTCGATAAAAGAGCCGTAAAACGGCTCCTTCCTACAGGTGGACCACCGCCGCCTGAAAGACCCGGCTCCCTCAGCTGGCATCTGCCGAAGCGTAGGTATGCACTAGATAGTGCTTCGTGAAAGTGTGCAGACTCGACCAGGTAGTCGCCTGACACACCTGCCGAGCCGTAGCCTGGTGCAGCAATGCCCAGGACGCACCCATGGCTCTGGCGGAATGGGCCTCCAGCCTGAAGGGACCGGAAGCCCAGCGGAACGGTAGGCTTCAAGAATTGGTTCCTTGATCCACTGAGCCAAGTTGACTTGAAAGCCTGCGACCCTTTACGCTGGCCAGCGACAAGGACAAAGAGCGCATCCGAGCGGCGCAGGGGCGCCGTACGAGAAATGTAGAGTCTGAGTGCTCTCACCAGACCTAACCAGAGCAAATCCTTTTCACATCGGTGAACTGGATGAGGACACAACGAGGGTAAGGAGATGTCCTGATTGAGATGAAAAGGGAATACCACCTTATGGAGGAATTCCGGAACCGGACGCGGAACCACCTTGTCATGGTGAAACAGCAGGAAAGGAGCTTTGCATGATAACGCTGCCAACTCAGACACTCTCCGAAGTGAGGTGACTGCTACTAGAAAAACCACTTTCTGCGAAAGACATGTGAGCGAAATATCCCTCACGACAAACCCTTTTCCAATCCGGATTGAAGAAGGACAGAAAAGTGGGCAAGGCAAATGGCCAGGGAGAAAAACCCCTGAGCAGAGCACCACGACAGGAATATTTTCCACGTCCTGTGGTTGATCTTGGCGGACGTTGTTTTCCTAGCCTGTCTCATAGTGGCAATGACCTCTTGAGATAATCCTGAAGACGCTAGGATCCAGGACTCAATGGCCACACAGTCAGGTTGAGGGCCGCAGAATTCAGATAGAAAAAAACGGCCCTTGAGACAGCAAATCTGGTCGGTCTGGCAGTGCCCACGGTTGGCCGACCGTGAGATGCCACAGGTCCGGGTACCACGACCTCCTCGGCCAGTCTGGAGCGACGAGGAGGCGCGGCGGCAGTCGGCCCTGATCTTGCGTAACACTCTGGGCAACAGTGCCAGAGGAGGAAACACATAAGGAAGCCGAAACTGCGACCAATCCTGAACTAAGGCGTCTGCCGCCAGAGCCCTGTGATCTTGAGATCGAGCCATGAATGTTGGGACCTTGTTGTTGTGCCGTGACGCCATTAGGTCGACGTCCGGCATCCCCCAGCGGCAACAGATCTCCTGAAACACGTCCGGGTGAAGGGACCATTCCCCTGCGTCCATGCCCTGGTGACTGAGAAAGTCTGCTTCCCAGTTTTCTACGCCCGGGATGTGAACTGCGGATATGGTGGATGCTGTGGTTTCCACCCACAGCAGAATCCGCCGGACTTCCTGGAAGGCTTGCCGACTGCGTGTCCCACCTTGGTGGTTAATGTAAGCCACCGCTGTGGAGTTGTCCGACTGAAGTCGGATCTGCTTGCCTTCCAGCCACTGCTGGAATGCTTTTAGGGCAAGATACACTGCCCTGATCTCCAGAACATTGATCTGAAGTGAGGACTGTTGCTGAGTCCACGTACCCTGAGCCCTGTGGTGGAGAAAAACTGCTCCCCACCCTGACAGACTCGCGTCCGTCGTGACCACCGCCCAGGATGGGGGTAGGAAGGATTTTCCCTTCGATAATGAGGTGGGAAGAAGCCACCCGCGAAGGGAAGCTTTGGTTGCCTGAGAGAGAGAGACGTCCCTGTCTAGGGACGTCGGCATCCTGTCCCACTTGCGTAGGATGTCCCATTGAAGTGGACGCAGGTGAAACTGCGTGAAAGGGACTGCTTCCATTGCTGCCACCATCTTCCCCAGGAAGTGCATGAGGCGCCTCAAGGGGTGCGACCGACCTTGAAGGAGAGATTGCACCCCTGTCAGTAGTGAACGCTGTTTGTCCAGCGGAAGCTTCACTATCGCTGGAAGAGTATGAAACTCCATGCCAAGATATGTCAGCGATTGGACCGGTGTCAGATTTGACTTTGGAAAATTGATGATCCACCCGAAACTCTGGAGAATCTCCAGAGTAACGTTGAGGCTGTGTTGGCATGCCTCTTGAGAGGGTGCCTTGACCAGCAGATCGTCTAAGTAAGGTATCACTGAGTGACCCTGAGAGTGGAGGACCGCAACTACTGTAGCCATGACCTTGGTGAAAACTCTTGGGGCTGTCGCCAGGCCGAACGGCAGTGCCGCGAACTGAAGGTGTTCGTCTTTTATGGCGAAGCGCAAGAAGCGCTGATGCTCTGGAGCAATTGGTACGTGGCGATAAGCATCCTTGATATCTATCGATGCTAGGAAATGTCCTTGGAACATTGAGGCGATGACGGAGCGGAGGGAGTCCATCCGGAACCGCCTGGTCCTTACGTGTTTGTTGAGCAGTTTTAGGTCCAAAACAGGACGGAAGGACCCGTCCTTCTTTGGAACCACAAACAGGTTGGAGTAGAAACCGTGACCCTGTTGCTGAAGAGGAACCGGGACCACCACTCCTTCTGCTTTCAGAATGCCCACCGCCTGCAGAAGAGCCTTGGCTCGCTCGGGAGGCGGAGATGTTCTGAAGAATCGAGTCGGAGGACGAGAGCTGAACTCTATCCTGTAACCGTGAGACAAAATGTCTCTCACCCAACGCTCATTTACTTGTGGCAGCCAGGTGTCGCAAAAGCGGGAGAGCCTGCCACCGACCGAGGATGCGGTGTGAGGAGGCCGTAAGTCATGAGGAAGCCGCCTTAGTAGCGGCACCTCCGGCGGTCTTTTTAGGGCGTGATTTAGACCGCCATGCGTCGGAGTTCCTCTGATCCTTCTGAGGCCTTTTGGACGAGGAGAATTGGGACCTGCCCGTACCCCGAAAGGACCGAAACCTCGACTGTCTCCTCCTCTGTTGGGGTGTTTTTGGTTTGGCCTGGGGTAAGGATGTTTCCTTTCCCTTGGATTGTTTGATGATTTCATCCAATCTCTCACCAAACAAGCGGTCGCCAGAAAATGGCAAACCAGTTAAGCACTTTTTGGAAGCCGAATCCATTCCCGTAGCCACAAGGCCCTGCGTATTGCCACCGAATTGTCGGCTGCAACCGCCGTATGGCTCGCAGAGTCCAGGACAGCATTAATAGCGTAGGACGCAAATGCCGATGTTTGAGAGGTTATGGACGCCACCTGCGGCGCAGACGTACGTGTGAGTGCGTCAATTTGCGCCTGACCAGCTGAGATAGCTCGGAGTGCCCATACGGCTGCGAATGCCGGAGCAAAGGACGCGCCGATAGCGTCATAGATGGATCTCATTAGGAGTTCTATCTGTCTGTCCATGGCATTTTTGAGCGTGGACCCGTCAGCCACTGTTATAAGACGTTTAGAGCCACGTCCGGACAGAGTCCTGGGTTGCGACCTGCGCCCCATCCTCTAGAGGGTCCTCAACCCTTGAAGAAGTCGGGGAAGATTCCAAGCAAGGCTGCTTAGCCGGACTGGGACTGCGGTTCGTGCCGGAGTACCCCACGTCATAACTAGAGGCCACCCCAGGAACACGCTTCGTCGCAGACCGACAGAGGCCTGGGGCGATCTCGCAGTGCCCGGGGCCTGTTTAAGGGACCGGTCTGGACTGCAAACTCTTAGTCTCTTAGCCGACCACTTGTCCATAGCCTGAGACATGGATAGGGAAAATGACCCAGAGAGTTTCTTAGCAAGCTGTAACTCTGTCCCTGCCGCTTGGACCGGGAACGCCGGCGAAGCTGTTATCTGTGCAGTGCCTGTAATATAGGCGCACAAGAGGTTAAAATAAGCCAGTGTTTTGGCACCCTTACTCTTTAAGAGCAGACAACAGCCTGTCGTCCGCAGAGTAATCAGTGAGGGTATACAGCCAAAAACAATAATGCTGCCGAACAGTGAAATCATATAGATAGACACATATATATATATATATATATATATATATATATATATATATATATACACTGCGGCACCCAGGGGGTGACAACACCCTAGGAAGACCACCCTTGAAAAACTGCCCAGTGCTCAGTGAGGGGGAAGGAGGATAGCAACGTATGCTCCAGCCCTCCCTACGTTATGATGCAGGTGTCTGCAGGAATCCGGTGGTCTATAGGGATCAGTGCGGGGGGGCGGAGGACAGCGAGGTGTGCTCCAGCCCTCACTGTCGGCAACCCACCGACCCTCCCGCCCCTCTCCCTGACTGGGAGGCTCAGGGGCGGGAGTGTTAACCCACTAGGCCGCAAAAGCCGGGGATTCAAGTAAAACCGCGGCCGGCAAACATGCATGGTCGGCGCGGTAGTCCCGGACAAAGAATGCCCACCGCAATCGCAGCTGCGTCTGAAGCCAAGGTGCTTCAGGCACCGTGCCAACGGGGACACAGAGTACCTGTAGCTGCAGGGTGTCCCTGACGATACTCCGTCTCCGGCAGGGGCTGCGGATGTGGCTTGTAGCCCTCAGATTCTCTGACCCGGATCTCCCTCAGCTGCAGCCAGAAGGTGTTGAAAAAACTTGGCTGACGGCGTTCTCTGAGGAGGAGGGAGGCCTGGGCGTGTTCACACAAAAGTGCGGGAATCTGGTGCCTCAGCGTGGGTAGTGAGGGGGGCGGAGGACAGCTCAATGTACTACAGCCCTCACTGTCGGCGTCACACCGACCGTCCCGCCCTTTTTCCTGACTGGCAGGTCTGAGGGCGGGAGAATCCCATACTAGGCCGCAAAAAGCCGGGGATTAAAGTTGAAATCGCGGCCGACCGGCAGTGCACGGTCGGCGCGGTAGTCCCGGACCCACACGCACGCCGCAGTCGCTGCAGCGTCTGTGCCCAAGGTGCTTTATGCGCCGTCCCAACGGGGACACAGAGCACCTGGAATATGCGTTACTAGGCAGAAGCCGGAGACTAAAGTGTAAGCGCAGCCGGCCACAAGCGCGGTCCCGGCGCACTAACACACCCAGCAGTGCTGCAGCGTGTACGACACAAGCGCCATGCGCCGTCCCCAAGGGGATACAGAGTACCTCGCAGTAGCAGGGCCATGTCCCTGACGATACTCAGCTCCTGTCCAGCAGATTCCCAGGGGCTGCGGAGGGAGCACGGTCCCAGTGTCTAGAGACCGATTATGGATCCCACTTCACCCAGAGCCCTGCAGGGATGGGGAAGGAAAAACAGCATGTGGGCTCCAGCCTCCGTACCCGCAATGGGTACCTCAACCTTAACAACACCCGACCAGAGTGGGGTGAGAAGGGAGCATGCTGGGGGCCCTATATGGGCCCACTTTTCTTCCATCCGAAATAGTCAGCAGCTGCTGCTGACTAAGATGTGGAGCTATGCGTGCATGTGTGCCTCCTTCGCACAAAGCTTAAAAACTGAGGAGCCCGTGATGCACGGGAGGGTGTATAGCAGAGGGGAGGGGCTTTACACTTTTAAGTGTAATACTTTGTGTGTCCTCCGGAGGCAGTAGCTATACACCCAATTGTCTGGGTCTCCCAATGGAGCGACAAAGAAAGTAGCAAATCACTCACGCACTTCCAATCGATGAAGGGGGCGATTGCTGCATGATAAAATTGCCCACAAGTGGCTTGTATAGGGCGCCGTTCACACATGTAGGTGCACAGTAACTGGTTAGCAGCCTATTAGTCAGGCCCATACTATTCGACCAGGCGGACTGCGCCAGTACCATCCAAGTGCACCATACAGGGACAGAATTTTTGGAGGAGATTTTATCCCTCTTTTTGCTGCTTTTTTTTATTTCTGAACGCAGCAATACATATGTGTATTTTTTAAAAAAATTCACTGTTTTATTTTCAATGCAATGAAAGCAAAGGGTGATTTTGAACTTTGTTTTTTTTTTTTTCAGATTTTTTAAAATTTATTTTTATTTATTTTACTAGTCCCCCTAGGACTCTTTACCACTGCACAGTCCAATCGCGTGTGCATTTCTGCTGATCAGAGCAGCATCGCTCTGATCAGCAGAAATGCTCATCTGTGAGTGCCATGACTCTGTCGACTCTCACAGGAGGTGTATCATGGCAGCGTCTGGGGTCATCAGCCGACCCCACACTACCATGACAACACATTAGCGCCCTGTGATCACGTCACGGGGCCACCAATGGCGGTGGGGGAACAGTGCTATCCCTGCCGGGGCCCTTTAAATTGCACTGTCAGTATTTCACAGTGCATTCTAAGGAATTAACAGGCACGGGTGGATCGCCGATCCACCTGCGCCTGTTAGCCACACATGTCTGCTGACAGATTTCTGCAGGATTGGAGTGTTACAGAACATGTGAATTCAGCCTGATGCATGATGGCACATTCAGAACAAAACTTGGCCTTCTGGAACTTGCAGCTTGGGATGTATTTGTGCTCGTAGTGCAGAACTTCCTTTGGATCAGAAGACCTGAATACTATCCTGAACTGGTAGACAACATGCTTAAAGCATAAGAACAAATCAGCTGTCGAATGTCATTGAAAATGTATTTTTTACAGTCCCATTTTGACTTTTTTCCACCCAATTTTGGACACGTAAGTGACGAACATGGAGAGGGGTGACGAACATGGAGAGGGGTTCCGTAAAGATATTTCTACAATGGAGAACAGATATCACGGCCGCCGGAATCCCAACATGATGGGGGATGACTGCTGGCTTTTGCAACGGGCAAATATGACCACTTATAAGGGCAAGAACAGAGTTTTAACAATACTGGACTTTTCCCAAATATTGGAATATGAGACTTTTTGAAATTTTCCTATTCCATTACTCATGTATGACAAAATTTCCTGACGTCTTACAGCAATTACAACTTCGGATTTGGAATATGCACACTCACTTTAGTGTAAGACACATGGTTTTGTGTTATATTACTTACCTAGGGAGCCTTTTGGACAGGGAACAGCAGTCGGGAGGCCAAACTTGGTCCTGGGCCACCAAACGCCTGACGTTAATGTTTTTGGACACCCATCATAAATAACTGCAAAGTAGAAGGACATTAGTAAAGGCATGAAATTGCAGAAAATAGCCCATACTGGATGATTATATATTTTTTAACATTTCACATATTCGGCACAACTCCTTCCCCATCCATCAGGATGCTAAGTAATCACCTGGTATTGGCATGGGTCTGGTTCCTTAAATATACATTTAATTTAAGCCATGGCGGTCCCCTTGGATGAGAACTACTATTTCCAGAGACCATAGCTAATAAAGGGTCCCCCTTTATTACAATTATAAAGCGCATATTATACTCTGCAAATTGTAATGAATGGACTTTGATTGGAGGGGGGGACCCAGACTCTTCTCCCAGGGCCTTTGAAATGCATTGTATTTCAATCTGAGTGTATTGGTACTAGTATAGCAATAAAAATGTTACTGTATTTGTTGTAACCCGATGTGCCAGTGCTAAGAAATTGAGCTTAGAAGCCACATGCAAATTAGCCTGGAAGTGCATTGGGGAGTGGTCAGGCACTGAGTGCTTAGACACACCCAAGGTGGATTTGAATGGGAGTTTAAAGCTAAATAGGACATATGTCTCTCTAATTATGTTTTCCATTAAAGAATATTTATATAGGGGTGATTTAATGTCTACACAGGAAAAATCAATTAGAAAATCCTTAATGGAGATCGAGGAGGAAGAGGACACTGGATGGTGAATTTTTGGAGGCTCATTCAGAATCTCCTCTATACGAGGGGCTGCTCATAAGTTTTTGGCTTTGTGATCTTTTTTGGTTTCTATGGTGACGAATGTTACATCACATGAAAGCCTTATGTGTCTAATATATGTTTTAAAAATTTTGTGTTTGTTGCTTATGGCACAAGTGTTCTACGCACGCGGGAAAACACAATGGCGGACTCTAATGCGATATTCACTGCAACTGAGAGCAGAGGAGGGATAAAATTCTTGTTTCTACAAGGAAAGTCCGAGAAGGATATTCATGGTGATATGTGGCAGACATTGGGGGATCAATGGCCTTCATATTGAACAGTTAATAAATGGGATGCCAAATTTAAAACGGTCCACTTCAGCACCAATGATGAGGAACATCCTGGACGACCGAGAGTGGTTGTTGTTCCGGAGATCGTCGATGCTGTGCACAACCTCATACTGGAGAATCCACGAATTTCACTAAAGTAATAGCAGACATCATGGGGATTTCCCGTGAACGTGTTTGTGTCATTATCCATGAACATTTGGACATGAGGGAGCGATCTGCAAAGTGGGTCCCAAAATATGTGACAACAGATCAGAGAACCATGCGAGTGATAACTTCCCGGTCCATTTGTCAGCGTTTCCGGACTAATAAGAACTTCCTGGATCGACTGGTCACTATGGAGGAGACCTGGATTTATTTTTATGACCCTGAAAACAAGGAGCAGTCAAAAGAGTGGAGGTACAGTGGTTCTCCTCGTCCAAAGAAGTTCAGGGTGCAAAAATCAGCCACTAAGGTGATGGCATTTGTGTTCTGGGATAAGGAGGGTGTGCTGATAGTGGACTACCTTCAAAAGGGTTCCACCATCAATGCAAGGTATTACATTAAACTTTTGGACCAATTGAAGGCAGCTCTGAAGGCCAAAAGGTGCGGCAAGCTGTCCAAAGCAATCTTGTTCCTGCAAGACAACGCCTCCGCTCACCCTTCACAAGCGACCACGGCAAAACTGGCAGAGATGGGCTTCCAGCTGGTTGACCACCCACCTTATTCACCAGATCTAGCTCCCACTGACTATCATCGGTTTCCAAACCTGAAGAAACTCCTTAAGGGTACCAAATTTCACATCATTTCTGACGCCATGGAGCTACGGATGCCTGTTTTGTGGCACAACCGAAATTCTTCTTCTTGCTAGGCTTACCGAACTTGGAATACCGATGTAAGAAGTGTGTTGTCATCAGTGGAGAGTATGTGGAATAAATGCAAAGTTTCATCATCCTATCTTGTTTCTTTCTGGGTAAAGCCAAAGTCTTATCAACAGCCCCTCGTATATACATACACCATAGAGATCTCACCTTCACAGCCGCTCGGCGAGACTTCAGCAAACGGGCTGTCGCAGCTGTTGCACTGGCGTCCGATCACTCCAGGTCTACAAAAGCATTGGCCGGTATCTAGATCACATGATCTGGAGGATGATCCAATGGGGTAACAGTCGCAAGGCAAACACGTATCGCTTCCTTTAGGGCGATAATGATATTCCTGCAGGGTGAAAGCAAAGAATGAGCAGATATAACAACATTCTACTCTATCCTCTGCGGATACGGCTGCAGTGCATCTTGTGCAAAAATCCATGTCTTACATGGGGACTTGCTGCATTGCAAAAGGGTGAAATCTGCAGCAAATCCACAAGTCAAACGAGGATTTTGCAGTGAATTTGCTGTGTCCAGATCAAAGGTGCAAATATAATCCATGTGCCGTAAGAAGAAAGCATGGGAAAGCAGAAGGGAACTTGTCCAAGATTCCAAAAGCATTGCTATATTCTTCCAGAAACAGCACCATATCCATCCAGCTCAGCCCCATTCACTTCAATGAAGCTCAAGCTGCAATATCAGACAAACCATATCTAGGGAGGGGGCGCTATTTAATCGGCATATACTAAAACACTGCATGTAATTTCCTTATTTTTTTTTTTACCTTGCAGTGGCACTGCCCATTTGTCTTATTGCAGTTTGGATCAAAGCCCTTATTGACATCACAGTTACACGGTCCGCAGGTCCGATTCCCCCACCAGCCTTTAGGGCACTGATGATCCATTCTAGAAGGACAATCAGAAAACAGCAGATGAAATGCAGGGGGGGTATTTTGGTTTCATGTTACCCAGATCCCCACTCATATCCCCACTCATATCTCTCTCATATTCCCTACTCATATTCCCTACTCATATCTCCACTCATATCCCCTCTCATATCCCCCTCTCATATCCCCCTCTCATATCCCCCTCTCATATCCCCACTCATATCCCCACTCATATCTCCACTCATATCCCCCCTCATATCCCCACTCATATCCCCACTCATATCCCAACTCATATCCCAACTCATATCCCAACTCATATCCCCACTCATATCCCCACTCATATCCCCACTCATATCCCCACTCATATCCCCACTCATATCCCCACTCATATCCCCACTCATATCCCCACTCATATCCCCACTCATATCCCCACTCATATCCCCACTCATATCCCCACTCATATCCCCACTCATATCCCCACTCATATCCCCACTCATATCCCCACTCATATCCCCACTCATATCCCCACTCATATCTCTCTCATATTCCCTACTCATATTCCCTACTCATATTCCCTACTCATATCCCCTCTCATATCCCCTCTCATATCCCCCTCTCATATCCCCCTCTCATATCCCCCTCTCATATCCCCCTCTCATATCCCCCTCTCATATCCCCCTCTCATATCCCCACTCATATCTCCACTCATATCCCCCCTCATATCCCCACTCATATCCCCACTCATATCCCCACTCATATCCCCACTCATATCCCAACTCATATCCCAACTCATATCCCAACTCATATCCCCACTCATATCCCCACTCATATCCCCACTCATATCCCCACTCATATCCCCACTCATATCCCCACTCATATCCCCACTCATATCCCCACTCATATCCCCACTCATATCCCCACTCATATCCGCACTCCAGCCTTATAGTGCTTACCTGTTCTCACAGTATCTTCCAAAATGCTGCCCGGAGCACTCGCACATATAACCCATGGGATGGTCTGGATGATGAGCGCACACTCCTTTATTTTCACAAGGGTTTAGCTGACAGATGTCCATACAATTATCCCCTAAGAATCCTGTGTGGATAAATAGGAGCCCATTAATACCCACTAGAGTTTTGTTAGAGTATCTAAATACATGTTTTGTATAATGTAAGTGCAATGAAACGCTTAGTAGCCGCTGTCTTCCCCGGTGTCCAGCGTCTCTCCGGACCACTCCTGCCTCCTGTTACTGACTTTCCGACTCTCCGGGTCACACTGGGGTTTATGTGTGAGACAGAAGTCGATTTTACAACAGAATCACCAGAACGAAGCCCTGTGCATTGTGAAGCTTTGTGCATACGGAGTCTTTTGGCAGCGGTTTTGAGCAGAAACTCAACATTCTTGGGGCGTTTTCAGATTTGGAGCAGGGCTTGGAGAGTTTCTGTATCTGCTCCAAAACCTCCTCAAAATCTGTATGCATATACCCTAAAAGCGGCTTTCGGTTCACACCTAAACCCAGTATGAACCCCAGAGTCGGAATTTCATGTACATGAGAAAGAAGAGGATCATAGAGGCGCAAGATGGCAATCAGTGTTTTAAAGGGAACCTGTCACCAGGTTTTTCCCCTATAAGCTGTGGCCACCACCAGTGAACCCTTATATACAGCATTCTAGAATACTGTATATAAGAGCCCAGGCTGCTCTGTGAAACATAAAGAAGGGAATTTTGTTTACTTACCGTAAATTCCTTTTCTTCTAGCTCCTATTGGGAGACCCAGACAATTGGGTGTATAGCTACTGCCTCCGGAGGCCACACAAAGTATTACACTTTAAAAAGTGTAACCCCTCCCCTCTGCCTATACACCCTCCCGTGCATCACGGGCCCATCAGTTTTGGTGCCAAAGCAGGAAGGAGGAACTTATAAATTGGTCTAAGGTAAATTCAATCCGAAGGATGTTCGGAGAACTGAAACCATGAACCAAAAGAACCCTTCAACATGAACAACATGTGTACACAAAAGAACAACCAGCCCGAAGGGAACAGGGGCGGGTGCTGGGTCTCCCAATAGGAGCTAGAAGAAAAGGAATTTACGGTAAGTAAACAAAATTCCCTTCTTCTTTGTCGCTCCATTGGGAGACCCAGACAATTGGGACGTCCAAAAGCAGTCCCTGGGTGGGTAAAAGAATACCTCGATAAAAAGAGCCGAAAAAACGGCCCTCTCTTACAGGTGAGCAACCGCCTCCTGAAGGACTCGCCTACCTAAGCTGGCATCTGCCGCAGCATAGGCATGAACCTGATAGTGTTTCGTGAAAGTGTGCAGACTCGACCAGGTAGTGCTGACACACCTGCTGAGCCGTAGCAGGATGCACCCACGGCTCTGGTAGAATGGGCTTTCAGCTCTAAAGGAATCGGAAGCCCAGAAGAACGGTAGGTTTCAAGGATCAGTTCCTTGATCCACCGAGCCAAGGTTAACTTGGAAGCCTGCGACCCCTTACGCTGGCCAGTGACAAGGACAAAGAGCGCATCAGAACGGCGCAGGGGCGCAGTGTGCGAAAAGAAGAGCCGGAGTGCTCTCCCGAGATCTAACAAGTGCAATCCTTTTCACAATTGTGAACTGGATGAGAGCCAAAAGAAGGTAAGGAGATATCCTGATTGAGAAGAAAAGGGGGATACCACCTTAAGTAGGAATTCCGGGACCGGACGCAGAACCACCTCATCCTGGCGAAACACCAGGAAGGGGGCTTTGCATGACAGCGCTGCTAGCTCAGACACTCTCCGAAGTGATGTGCCTGCCACTAGGAAGACCACCTTCTGCGAAAGGCGTGATAGAGATAACTCTGAGAACGCTAAGAGCCAGGACTCAATGGCCACCCAGTCAGGTTGAAGACCGCAGAATTCAGATGGAAAATGGCCCTTGAGGCAGCAAGTCTGGTTGGTCCGGGAGTGCCCACGGTCGACCCACCGTGAGGTGCCACAGATCCAGGTATCACGACCTCCTCGGCCAGTCTGGAGCGACGAGGATGGCGCGGCGGCAGTCGGACCTGATCTTGAGGAACACTCTGGGCAGCAGCGCCAGAGGAGGAAATACATAAGGCAGTCGAAATTGCGACCA
Organism: Anomaloglossus baeobatrachus; assembly: GCF_048569485.1. NCBI lineage: Eukaryota > Metazoa > Chordata > Amphibia > Anura > Aromobatidae > Anomaloglossus > Anomaloglossus baeobatrachus. The sequence goes on from NC_134360.1 coordinate 38,931,307, forward strand.
GTCCTGAACTGATGCGTCCGCCGCCAGCGCTCTGTGCTGGTGGTTGATGTACGCGACCGCCGTGGCGTCGTCCGACTGTATCCGGATCTGCCTGCCGTCCAGCCACCGCTGGAACGCCTTTAGGGCTAGCTACACTGCCCTTATCTCCAGAACATTGATCTGAAGGGAGGACTCTGTCAGAGTCCAGGTTCCCTGAGCCCTGAGGTGGAGGAAGACCGCTGTCCACCCTGACAGACTCTCGTCCGCCGTGACCATAGCCCAGGATGGGAGCAGGAAGGATTTTTGTTTCGACAAAGAAGTGGGAAGATGAAACTGCGCAAAGGGAACTGCCTCCCTTGCTGCCACCATCTTCCCTAGGAAGCGCGTGAGGCGCCTCAAGGGGTGAGACTGGGCCCGAAGGAGAAAGTGCACCCCTGTCTGCAGCGAACGCTGTTTGTCCAGCGGAAGCTTCACTATCTCTGAGAGAGAATGAAACTCCATCCCGAGGTAAGTCAGAGATTGGGTCGGTGTCAATTTTTACTTTGGGAAATTGATGATCCACCCGAACCTCTGGAGAGTCTCCAGAGCAATGTTCAGGCTGTGTTGACATGCCACCCGGGAGGGTGCCTTGACTTAGGAGATCGTCTAAGTAAGGGATCACCGAGTGTGAGAGTGTAGGCCCACCACCACTGATGCCATGACCTTGGTGAAGACCCATGGGACTGTCGCCAGGCCGAAAGGCAGAGCCACGAGCTGAAAGTGTTCGACCCGGATGGCGAAACACAGGGAGCGTTGATGCTCTGGTGTAATCGGCACATGGAGATAAGCATCCCTGATGTCGATTGATGCTAGGAAGTCTCCCTGGGACATCGAAGCGATGACTGAGCGGAGAGATTCCATCCGAAACCGACTGGTTCTCACGTGTCTGTTGAGCAGAATGAGGCCCAGAACGGACCGGAATGATCCGTCCTTTTTTGGTACCCCGAACAAGTTGGAGTAAAGACCACGACCACGTTCTTGAAGCGGAACGGGGATCCCAACTCCATCTGAAGAAACGAGTCGGAGGACGAGAGCTGAGCTCTATCCTGTAACCGTGAGACGGAATGTCTCTCACCCATCGGTTTTGGACATGTGTCCGCCAGGGGTCGCAAAAGCGGGAGAGCCTGCCACCGACCGAGGACGCGGTTTGGTGAGGCCGAAAGTCATGAGGAGGCCGCCTTGGAGGCGGTTCCTCCGGCGGTCTTAGTAGGACGTGACTTAGACCGCCATGCCGAAGAGTTCCCCTGCCCCTTCTCTGACCTGTTGGACGAGGAGGAACGGGACTTGGCTGAGGACCAAAAGGACCGAAACTTCGATTGTATTTTTCGTTGCTGAGGTCTGTTTGGTTTGGACTGGGGTAAGGACGAGTCCTTTCCCTTGGATTGTTTAATAATTTCATCCAATTGCTCGCCAAACAAACGGTCGCCAGAAAATGGCAAACCGGTTAAGAACTTCTTGGAAGCAGAGTCTGCCTTCCATTCGCGTAGCCACATGGCCCTGCGGACTGCCACCGAATTGGCGGATGCTACCGCTGTACGGCTCGCAGAGTCCAGGACGGCGTTCATGGCGTAGGACGAAAAAGCCTACGCCTGAGAAGTCAAAGACACAACCTGCGGGGCAGAGGTACGTGCGACCGCATTAGTCTCAGACAGACAAGCTGAGATAGCTTGGAGTGCCCACACGACTGCGAAGGCCGGAGCAAAAGACGCGCCTATGGCTTCATAGATGGATTTCATCATGAGCTCTATTTGCCTGTCAGTGGCATCCTTGAGCGATGAACCATCTGCCACTAATACTACGGATCTAGCCGCCAGTCTGGAGACTGGAGGTTCCACCTTGGGACACTGAGCCCAACCCTTAACTACGTCAGGGGGGAAAGGGTAACGTGTGTCATTAAGGCGCTTAGTAAAGCGCTTGTCCGGAAATGTTCAGTGCTTCTGGACAGCATCTCTGAAGTTAGAGTGATCGAAAAACGTACTCCGTGTACGTTTGGGAAACCTAAACTGGTGTTTCTCCTACTGTGAAGCCGACTCCTCTATAGGTGGAGTTGGGGGAGAAGGTCTAGCACCTGGTTGATGGACGTTATAAGGTCATTTACTATGGCGTCCCCTTCAGGTGTATCCAGATTGAGAGCAACGTCAGGATCAGAGCCCTGAGCTGCGACCTCCGCTTCATCCTCCAGAGAGTCCTCATGCTGAGACCCCGAACCGCGTGATGAAGTCGGGGAAGGTTCCCAGCAAGCCCGCTTAGCCTGTCTGAGGCTGCGGTCCGTGTCGGAGTTCTCACCGTGGGAAATTGTAAACTCTGTCCCTTTCATCTGTGCAGTGGAAACCGGCGGTACCACCTGAGCCGAGGGTCCCACCAGTGCCGGAGGCTCCGGCTGAGTGAGTGCCACAGGGGCCGAGTATTGTCACAATGAGGGTAGGTGGAACCTGCAGGTAACATAGCCGCACAAGAGGTACAGGTTGCAAAATAAGCCTGTGCCTTGGCACCCTTGCTTTCTGCGTACGACATGCTGTTGTCTCCTCTTATATAGCCAAAAGTAAATAATGCTGCCGAATAGAGGAAAATGTATACAATATATATATATATATATATATATATATGTATACACTTCGGCACCCAAGGGGGGCCAGCACCTGACAACTGGTGTGGCTTACCGACTGCCCAAAGCGGTGGTGTGTCCACCAGATTCCCTGCCTGGGACTCCCAGAGCTGCAGAGCTCATTCTGAAATCCTCCACCGGCAGAAGTGATTATAACAATGGCTGCCAGCGTACTGAGGGGAGGAGGGAGCCGTGGGAGTGCCTAATAAAGTGCGGGCATCTGGTGCCCCACAGTGCTCAGTGAGGGGGGAGGAGGACACCAAAGCCTGCTCCAGCCAGCCCTCACTGCCGACGTCCAGTCGGCCGTCCCGCTCTAACCCCTGACTGGCAGGCCCGGGGGCGGGAGTACATTGTACTAGGCCGCAAAAGCCGGGGACAAAAGTTAAAAGCGCGGCCGGCCAACAGGCGCGGTCGGCGCGGTAGTCCCGGCTCACAAACCACACAGCAGCCGCTGCAGCGTCTGTAACACAGGCGCTGCATGCACCGTCCCTAAGGGGACACAGGGTACCTTATGGATGCAGGGCCCTGTCCCTGATGATATTCAGCCTCCTGTCCGTCAGACTCCCCCAGGGGCTGCGGAGGGAGCCCGGTCCCAGTGAACGGCGACCGGTTAGGATCCCACTTCTCCCAGAACTGCGGAGCTCGTTCTGAAATCCCCCACCGGCAGAAGTGATTATAACAATGGCTGCCAGCGTACTGAGGGGAGGAGGGAGCCGTGGGAGTGCCTAATAAAGTGCGGGCATCTGGTGCCCCACAGTGCTCAGTGAGGGGGGAGGAGGACACCAAAGCCTGCTCCAGCCAGCCCTCACTGCCGACGTCCAGTCGGCCGTCCCGCGCTTACCCCTGACTGGCAGGCCCGGGGGCGGGAGTATATGGTACTAGGCCGCAAAAGCCGGGGACTAAAGTTAAAAACGCGGCCGGCAAACAGGCGCGGTCGGCGCGGTAGTCCCGGTCTCACAAACCACACAGCAGCCGCTGCGGCGTCTGTAACACAGGCGCTGCATGCACCGTCCCTAAGGGGACACAGAGTACCTTATGGATGCAGGGCCCTGTCCCTGATGATATCCAGTCTCCTGTCCGTCAGATTCCCCCAGGGGCTGCGGATGGAGCTCGGTCCCAGTGAATGGTGACCGGTTAGGATCCCACTTCTCCCAGAGCCTCTAAGGGATGGGGAAGGAAAACAGCATGTGGCCTCCAGCCTCTGTACCCACAATGGGTACCTCAACCTTAACAGCACCGCCGACTCAGTGGGGTGAGAAGGGAGCATGACGGGGGCCCTCTTTTCTTCCATCCGATACAATCAGCAGCTGCTGCTGACTAAAATGTGGAGCTTGTGTGCATGTGTGCCTCCTTCAACACAAAGCATAAAACTGATGGGCCCGTGATGCACGGGAGGGTGTATAGGCAGAGGGGAGGGGTTACACTTTTTAAAGTGTAATACTTTGTGTGGCCTCCGGAGGCAGTAGCTATACACCCAATTGTCTGGGTCTCCCAATGGAGCGACAAAGAAATACATGTTTTATTATCCTCATCTATGGGGCGGTCCGGTCCGATGGGCGACGCTGATCTTGGTCCGGCGCCTCCTCTCTTCCTTCTATCACCGTCCTCCTTCCCAGCCCCGTTTTGATGACATGTCCTACGTCATCCACACAGAGGCCTCTGCTGCGCTCCTGCGCACACGCTCTTTCCTCAGCCATGCTGTCACGGTCGTCTCCCTGTTTTCGGAGACTAGTGGCAGCTTGGGGACTGGAGCCCCTTATCTCTATCTGGGACTCTGCATTTTAATGTGGTTTTGTTTCCTTTAGTACCTAAATGGTTGATGTCAGTTTAGTCTCTAGCCGACTGCTTCAGCTGTAACAACCTTGTAGTCAGGCCTGTCAGGTTTCAATAGAGCTGTTACCCAGCAATCCCTGCTGTTGATACAAATTCATTTGTATGCTGGCCCCCTTGGTGGAAGGAGCTGAGTTAAAGCGTTCCAGAAGCTGAACCTTATCCTTTTGTATTGTGGTATTTTCTCTATTTGTTCTCCTTTCCCTGTGTGTCTGTATTGTAGTGGTGAGTCCAGTGAACTGGTCGGCCTACTCACTAGGCAGGGTCAGTTTAGGGCCAGCTGAGGGTCTAAGGTATCCTGCTCGCCGACAGGTTGAAAGAACCTGTATAGGAACGAGAGGGAGCTCAGGAGTCAGCTTGAGGTGAGTTCAGGAGGTGCCCCTCGCCCGTTTCCCTAGCAGCAGGGACCCCCATTATATTGTGTTCCTGGTGTTCCCCCCTGTTTGTGGTGTTTTTTCATTGTACGTCAGACTCTTTTTGGTCTGAAAGCGCTCGCCATGCTTGCAGCGTGACACATGCTGAGAACAGAGCAAATTATTGTAGTGCACAAGAGCAGGGAAAGGTCAAAGACCGCCCACGCATGCGCACTAAAGTGCTTTGATCTGCCTTTGGCAGGGCAGAGAAATGTGCGCGTGCGCAGGAGCGCAATGGAGGCCTCTGTGTGGATGATATAGGACACGTCATCCACACGGAGCAGGGAAGGAGGACGGCGATGGAAGGAAGAGAAGAGGCGTGAATGCACCACCAACATTGCAGGACCTACGACGACGTATCACAGATGCTTGTGCAAACGTGTCACCTACCATATTGCACAACGTGCAGCAGGATACAGTATGCTGTCCAGAGTCCAGATGTGCATTGCAGCTGACGGCGGCCACTTTGAGCATCAAAGTTAAATGAGCGCCATATGCGTGACCAGCATTCAATGTTTTTTGGGGGGGGGGGTCATGGGTTTCATATCATAGCATTTCTGTATACAAGGTGACAATTCGTATTGAATTGATGATGCCATACAACTTTGTAATTCACTTTTTTTCTCTATCTCGTTCCGTTTTCGAGGTAAAAATGCTAACTGTTGTTTTCCACCAGGTGGCGCTATAGGTGGTTTCATTGCGTAGCGCATGGCTACTTTACTATACCTAGACACCATTTCTATGCCTATAGCTGCCGCCGTTCTAAAGTTAATGACGGTGGACAGGATATGGGTGGACACACTGTATAGAGCAGTCTGGGCTCCTATATACAGTATTCTAGAATGCTATATATAAGAGCCCACTGGTGGTGGCTGCAGCTTATATGGGACAAATCTGGTAACAGGTTCCTTTTAATGAACCCTACAATATACGAATATTCAGAAAGGTTTCGGGCTGAACATTTTTGTTGGGAGTGCTTCAATGAATTTGATGCGTCTTCCGTGCACCACAGACGAAAAAACATTTCTTTTGTATTTTGGCATAAGCTTTGATGGGTTATGAGGTGTGATTGGCCATGCCTCTTCCCGCCTGAACTCCTCCACTTTTCAAAATGCCAAAAGTCACAAAAATGGTCATAATTATGGGGCATTTACTGCCAAGTTCAATGGCAGCTGTATACGCCATATGCAATGAGCGCCCCCTAGTAGCAACGGCAGGCAGATAGGATTATATAAAAACAAATACAAATAGAAGACAAGCAAACTAAGCAAAACGATATATAATACATACCAGGGTGACAGACGCAGACATGGCCCAGCCACGTGTCCACGCAGGAGCTGTTCGCCTGGCAGGGGACTGAATCGCAGGAGTTGGTGACGTTGCAGCCATTCTTAACATTCACAAGGTTTGTCGGTTTGGGGAAAGTGATGCCGCTCGGAGTGTCGCCGAGACGCAACCCCTAAAGTGCAAAGAGGTACAACAGTGAATATTCATGGAGGTGTAATATTCAGCATTAAAGGCGAATTCCAGGCGGGTATGGACATAGTCCTCACCTGTATGCAGCCCTCCAGGCCGTTCTGTACCTCCTGAGATGTCAGAACGCCTCCTACATAAAGGTGTTTCACCCTCAGTCCATGGAGCTCATTCCCAACATTCACAGTGTCCTACAAAATGAGAGAAAATTAGTATAAACCCAGTCCTTAAAGGGGTAGACCAGGATTTGAAAATCAACTTCTAGAAACAGCTCCCCCCATGTACATAGGTTGTCTCTGGTATTGCACCTAAGCTCCTATGAAGTGAATGAGGCTAAGCACCAATATTAAAGGGAACCTGTCACCGTTTTTTTTGGCCTATAAACTGCGACCACCACTAGTGGGCTCTTATATACAGCATTCTAACATTCTGTATATAAGAGCCCGGGCCGCTGTCTACAGTGCTCAGATGGGAGTCTTTGTCCTCCGGTGCCGGCGCTGCCTCTTTCGGCCATCTTTTGTCGCTGTCTCTGTCGTCCTTCTGAAGCCGCGGTGCATGACGCGTCCAACGTCATCCACACTCGCCGGCATTCAGGTCCTGAGCAGGGCAGATCCATTAGTATTGTAGTGCGCATGCACGGGAGCGGCGAGTGTGTATGACGTAGACGTGTCATGTACTGCGGCTTCAGAAGGAAGATGAAGATGACCGAAAGAGGCGGCGCCGAAATCGGAGGACGAAGACGCCCATCTGAGCCACATCCACTGCAGCGACCGGTTTAGGTGAATATTATAAAGTGGTTTTTATGTTATACCCCCGGCCTGGGCTCTTATATACAGCGTGTTAGAATACTGTGTATAAAAGCCCAGTGGTGGTTGCTGCAGCTTATAGGCCGAAAAAACGGTGACAGGTTCCCTTTAAAAATGTCCTGTGGACAGGGGTAGAACTGTTTTTGGAAAAAGTAGCCACAATTTTTAAAAAATTTTTACAACTCTTACAAAACTTTCTGCTACTTCCTAATATACTTCCCATTTTCATTTCTCACCATTTTCCAAATATCTATTTGATTTCAGTAAATGGAAACATTCAGGGGCTTAAAGGGAAACTGTCAGAAGGATTTTGCTATGTAATCTGAAAACAGCATAATGTAAGGACAGAGACCCTGATTCCAGGGATGTGTCACTTCTTAGGCTGTGCTGTAGTTTCAATACAATCAGTGTTTTATCTGCAGCAGATTATCACTACCTCACCAGATCTCACCATGCAGACCAGTCCAGCTAATCTGTGTAACTCCCCCCCCCCTCGATCGGCAGTTTGCTTACAATCTATAGTGTACACAAGAATCTGCCAATCAGTGGTGTAGGCAGAGTTATACACAGCTCAGCATTCTGACCACTGCTACATCTACAGCAGAGAAAACAGGGATTTTATCCAAACTACACCAAGCAGTCCAGTAAGTGATACATTGCTGGAATCATGGTTATACAAAATATACTCTATTGCCATCCATATCTGACAGACAAGGGCTATTTGTGGAATTGGTCCACCTTGCAAAGAGAGAATATAAGGGAAATTGCTAACATTGAAATTCCCTAAAATGCTATTCGCTTGGTTTCAACCTGGAGTATTCCTATAAACACGAACATAAATATAATAATACTCAGTATATGGTAACCTGTGTTACTCCAGCTGCTAGGCCATGCTGGGAGTTGTAGTTTCACAACAGCTGGAATGCACAGTTGCAAATTCAATATTGTTTTATTTTATACTATAAGACCATACCTGGTAAAACCCATAATCCAGATTGATGGTGATAACATAACGCGTTTCGCGTCCACTACGCACGTCTCGTAACTCCATCTGCAGGTCGTGCCACCTCCCATCATTCACCTGCATCTGGTCCAGCAGGAGGACAGACGATCGGCTGGAGCCACGGCCGACGGAGAACGAGACGTGTCCAGAAACCAGCTGCAAGGAAAAGTACAAACATGACGTGGGGCAAATACTAAAATAAGGTATACATAAAAAGCAATCCAGCTTATAGTATAAAGTCTACTTACCTGGCATTGAATGGTGGTATATTGGCCAGCATGCACCTGCAGCAGCAAGCCATCGGCACGGCGGGTCCGGAATGCCAGTCCCATAAACCAGGGGATGGAGATTTTCACCTCGTTTTTAAAGTCCCAGGACAGAATTCCACTCCCATTGAAATGATAGGGATGGTGCATCGCTGAGCGAGGAAAAGTATTAGTTAAAATATTGCATTTCCAGTTTATGGCCACAAGAGGGCAGCAGATTTTCTCTCCTTACTGAGTCATGCAAAGCTTATGTACAGTTATAACCCCCATCATCCACAAGACCTGAACCACGATTTCCAGATTTTTTTATTATTGCAAATGTCTCAATTTTATAAGGAAAAATACACATAAATATATATCAATGAAAGCATCATAAAGAAATAAAAACAATATAGATGAACTCACTGATCTTGCAATCTTTTCCCCCAAAGCCTAATGGACAAGCACACGTGTACGTGCCCCAGCCTGATGTGCAGTTGCCTCCATTTTTGCAGGGGTTGGGGTCACAAAATGACTGCTTTGCATTACACCCTAACAAAAAAATAAATAAATAAATGCAGATATTATTAAATTGGAATATAAAATGGATAAGAACTGTTAAAGGACCAATAAAAATGGGGGAACATGGCTGGGAGTTGTAGTCCATGGAAAGTTTATTTTGTTTGTTGATAAGGTGATGGTATACCGTAGTAACATGGGATCACGTTATAGGAAAGGAGAAGCCCTTTAAGTTAACATCTACCTTATTTTTCGGATTATAAGATGCACTTTTTCCCACCAAAACTGGGGGTAAAAATAGGGGTGCGTCTTCTAATCCAGATATGGGGGTGTCACTGCAGTGGAGCAGCTCAGGAGGGTCACAGGATGGAAGGTCGGTGATTCAATGGGCGCCATTGATCTGACAATGGGCTGTCGGTTCCATTGAATCACCCGCAGTTGACACAATGGACTTCAAGAAAATGGCCGCGAAGGCGGCGCGTGCGCAGACTGATGCGAAGGACTTCAAGAAAGTGGCCGCGGAGTCCTGTCTGCGCACACGCCGGCTTCATGGCCATTTTCTTAAAGTCAATCTCGTCAACCACGGGCGATTAAATGGAGCCTGCAGTCCGCCAATAGATCAATGGCGCCTGCTGCTGTGAAACATCCGCCATGCTGCGCACTCCCAAACGTGGTCCATCCGCCATGCTGCGCACTCCCAAACGTGCTCCATCCGCCATGCTGCGCACTCCCAAACGTGCTCCATCCGCCATGCTGCGCACTCCCAAACGTGCTCCATCCGCCATGCTGCGCACTCCCAAACGTTCTCCATCCGCCATGCTGCGCACTCCCAAACGTGCTCCATCCGCCATGCTGCGCACTCCCAAACGTGCTCCATCCCCCATGCTGTGCACTCCCCATCGTGCTCCATCCCCCATGCTGCACCAGCATCAGCCTCTCTACCCGCAGTATCAGCCTCTCTGCCCGCAGCATCAGCCTCTCTCCTCCCAGCATCAGCCTCTCTACCCGCAGCATCAGCCTCTCTCCTCCCAGCATCAGCCTCTCTGTCCCCAGCATCAGCCTCTCTCATCCCAGCATCAGCCTCTCTCATCCCAGCATCAGCCTCTCTCCTCCCAGCATCAGCCTCTCTGTCCCCAGCATCAGCCTCTCTGTCCGCAGCATCAGCCTCTCTCATCCCAGCATCAGCCTCTCTCCTCCCAGCATCAGCCTTTTCTGTCCCCAGCATCAGCCTCTCTCCTCCCAGCATCAGCCTTTTCTGTCCCTAGCATCAGCCTCTCTCCTCCCAGCATCAGCCTCTCTCCTCCCAGCATCAGCCTCTCTCCTCCCAGCATCAGCCTCTCTCCTCCCAGCATCAGCCTCTCTCCTACCAGCATCAGCCTCTCTCCTACCAGCATCAGCCTCTCTCCTCCCAGCATCAGCCTCTCTCCTCCCAGCATCAGCCTCTCTCCTCCCAGCATCAGCCTTTTCTGTCCCCAGCATCAGCCTCTCTCCTCCCAGCCTACCCCAGCCTCAGCCTCCCCCAGCATCAGCCTCCCCCAGCATCAGCCTCTCTCCTCCCAGCATCAGCCTCTCTCCTCCCAGCATCAGCCTCTCTCTTCCCAGCATCAGCCTCTCTCCTCCCAGCATCAGCCTCTCTCTTCCCAGCATCAGCCTCTCTCCTCCCAGCCTACCTTGCTCCTCCCAGCCTACCAGGCCTTGCTGACCTTCCTGAGCCGCGACACCCCCTCCTCTGAGCCTGCAAGATCACCCACCCTGCCTTCTGTGACCTGAGCAGCTCCACTACCGCCGCTCCCCTCCGCTGAGATATTCTAAGACGGATTTCCTCATTTTAACATTAAAAATTATTTTTCTCTATTTTCCTCCTCCAAATTTGGGGTGCGTCTTATAATCCAGTGCGTCTTATAAAACGAAAAATCCGGTACTTCATTTTCTTGGCCATCATAAGGTAAGAAGACAAGAGGCTATGAAGACGAGCATTCATCCTCCATCGAGCGTCCTACCTGCAGAGGTTCCATTATTTGCTATGTATGACGCCAGGTCGATCTTTCTGCTATCAATATACAGATCCTTCATACATCCTATGAACTCTCTGTGCGTCACCGGGAAGTTTTCAGGGAGATTGGGGACCCCACCGAGAAGAAGAGGACCTGTGAGATCCAAGGACCTGCAAGGATAAAGGAGATATGTCATATTTTTGTAGATAAACATGATCGGCTATTTCCATAGAAGTGAATGGAGCGGGACGCACAAGCATAGCCACCTCTCCATTCAGTGGTCGCCCCAGCAAGGAGGAAGGGGACCCCTATTTTAGAGATACAGGTAAAAACATAGACAATCTATATATATAATTGCCTTATTCTGTCTGTCTGTCTGTCTGTCTTGCTCCAAAATTGTGTCCTTACGGTGACACAAAGCTGATTGGCCGCTGGGCTCGCCATGGCCCCGCCCCCCCTCACGGATTGGCCGCTCGCCCAGGCTGCGCCCCCACACGGATTGGCCGGCCACTCGCCCAGGCTCCGCCCCCCCCCACAGATTGGCCTCTCGCCCCGGCACCCTGCAGGCATTGGCAACTCGGCCACGCCCCGCCCCCCTCACGCAATGCACGCTAGCTCTGGCCCTGCCCCCCCGCGCATTCCCCGAACGGACACGGTCACGGAGCCACGACTCCCAGGTGAGTACTGTACCCCCGGGAGCCCACATCAGCGTATGCCGCCAACCCAGCCGACACATACCCTCGCATTGCTGGGGCTGGCCGGCGTATGCTGGTGTGGGCTCCCGTGCGTGCGGGGGACGAGATACGCTGGTAACCATGCTAGCATAGTTACCAGCGCATCAAGGTCCTGCAGCGGCGGAACATACACACACACACACACATAACAACACACACACACACATACACACACATCAGATCACACTCACTCTCACACACACCTCACACACACATCACATCGCATCCACACACTCACAACATCCTGGGATATTGCTTGCTTCTCGGCGGCGATACTGTGCTGTGAGCTTCCAGGACCTGCCGGAGGATCACATGGCCAGAAGCATGTGGTATCTCCGGATGTTGTGAGTGTGAGCGCGTATGTGCAATATCGTCAATGTGTGTGTGCGTGAGTGTATGCAATAGGGTGTGTGTGAGTGTATGCGATCGGGTGTGTGTGTGTGTGTGTGTGTGTGTGTGTGTGTGAGTGTATGCGATCGGGTGTGTGTGAGTGTATGCGATCGGGTGTGTGTGTGTGTGTGTGTGTGAGAGTATGCGATCGGATCTGTGAGTGTCGGCAGAGGAGCACGGCGTGCTGGAGGAGGCTGGGAGGAGAGAGGCTGATGCTGGGAGGAGAGAGGCTGATGCTGGGAGGAGAGAGGCTGATGCTAGGGACAGAAAAGGCTGATGCTGGGAGGAGAGAGGCTGATGCTGGGGACAGAAAAGGCTGATGCTGGGAGGAGAAAGGCTGATGCTGGGATGAGAGAGGCTGATGCTGGGGACAGAGAGGCTGATGCTGGGGACAGAGAGGCTGATGCTGGGGACAGAGAGGCTGATGCTGGGAGGAGAGAGGCTGATGCTGGGATGAGAGAGGCTGATGCTGGGGACAGAGAGGCTGATGCTGGGGACAGAGAGGCTGATGCTGGGAGGAGAGAGGCTGATGCTGCGGGTAGAGAGGCTGATGCTGGGAGGAGAGAGGCTGATGCTGCGGGCAGAGAGGCTGATACTGCGGGTAGAGAGGCTGATGCTGGTGCAGCATGGGGGATGGAGCACGATGGGGGGTGCACAGCATGGGGGATGGAGCACGTTTGGGAGTGCGCAGCATGGCGGATGGAGCACGTTTGGGAGTGCGCAGCATGGCGGATGGCGCACGTTTGGGAGTGCACAGCATGCCGGATGGAGCACGTTTGGGAGTGCGCAGCATGGCGGATGGAGCACGTTTGGGAGTGCGCAGCATGGCGGATGGAGCACGTTTGGGAGTGCGCAGCATGGCGGATGGAGCACGTTTGGGAGTGCGCAGCATGGCGGATGGACCATGTTTTGGAGTGCGCAGCATGGCGGATGAAGCACGTTTGGGAGTGCGCAGCATGGCGGATGGAGCACGTTTGGGAGTGCGCAGCATGGCGGATGGAGCACGTTTGGGAGTGCGCAGCATGGGGGATGCAGCACGATGGGGAGTGCGGAGTATGGCGGATGGAGCACGTTTGGGAGTGTGCAGCATGGCGGATGGACCACGTTTGGGAGTGCGCAGCATGGCGGATGGAGCACGTTTGGGAGTGCGCAGCATGGAGGATGGAGCACGTTTGGGAGTGCGCAGCATGGGAGATGGAGCACGATGGGGGGTGCGCAGCATAGGGGATGGAGCACGATGGGGAGTGCGCTGCATGGGGGATGGAGCACGATGGGGAGTGCGGAGTATGGCGGATGGAGCACGTTTGGGAGTGCGCAGCATGGCGGATGGAGCACGTTTGGGAGTGCGCAGCATGGTGGATGGAGCACGTTTGGGAGTGCGCAGCATGGGGGATGGAGCACGTTTGGGAGTGCGCAGCATGGGAGATAGAGCACGATGGGGGGTGCGCAGCATAGGGGATGGAGCATGATGGGGAGTGCGCTGCATGGGGGATGGAGCACGATGGGGAGTGCGCTGCATGGGGGATGGAGCACGATGGGAAGTGCACACCTCCCCCCAACACACACACACACACACACGCGCGCGCACTGCACAACACACACACACACTGGGAACCACAAACAACTGCCCTACACAGACACCCACACACACAGACAACGCTGCACACACACAACACACAAACACCGCGGCACACACAAATATACGCACATACCGCACAACACACACATTGCACAAAACATACCTCCCCCCAAAACACACCACACACACAAACCGCGCAACACACACACACACAACGCTACAGACACACAGCGCTCCACAAACAACGCAACACACATACAACACCGCTCTCACCCCCCGCCACACCCAGACAACACCCAGAACATGTACAGCCCCTACACAAACACTTGGTAACTACACACAACAACATCTATCTATATATATATATATATATATATATATATATATATATATATATAACAAAAATCATACATGAACTACACAATACGTAAATTCTAAAATACCCGATGCGTAGAATCGGGCCACCTTCTAGTATATTCTAAGATGAGAATACACCACTTAGAAGGGTGTAATATAAGGAAATCCCCCAAACCAAACCCCCAAACCGGATTGTCCATCATCCGCACCCATCTTGACGCAATTTTAGTGGCAGACCCGTTCAGAGGATAATGGAAGTATTCTTACTTTTTGGAACTGGACTGGACTCCTTCGGCCGCACATGTGTAATTTGTGATTTCATTGCTGAACTTCAAAGCCACAGAAATGTCGCAATCATCCACCGCCAGCACAGCGACTTTCTCCTTGGAGGGTCCTTGGGCCACCCCCATAGATCCCGTCTTAGGCTAAAAAATAGAATGAAAATATATTAAATCCGTATGGTACCTACCAATAAGTCCGTTACTACAGCCACAAAATGGGAAGTCACCCAGCTCTTCCAAAACCCTGAATGGTAATATACTTTTTTAATATAGCAAACTGTCCCCTGCTGTGTATTTCTTCATATCTGTGTATATTTGCCATCCAAGACTCTAAGGAAGTAGACGCAATTGTGGATATAATGGTTTCTCACCCAGCTTTTCGAAAGACAGATATACAGTATATACTCGAGTATAAGCTGACCTGAGTATAAGCCGAGCCACCTAATTTTACAAAAAAAAACAACTGGGAAGACTTATTGACTCAAGTATAAGCCTAGGATGGGAAATGCAGCAGCTACTGGTAGTAATGTGCCCATATAGTCTCCTGTAGTAATGTGCCCATATGGTCTCCTCTAGTAATGTACCCATATTGTCCCTTGTAGTAATGTGCCCATATAGTTCCCTGTAGTAATGTGCCCATATTGTCCCTTGTAGTAATGGGTCCATATAGTCCCCTGCAGTAATATGCCCATATACAGTAGACCCCTGTAGTAATGTGCCCATATTGTCCTCTGTAGTAATGTGCCCATATAGTCCCTTGTAGTAATGTGCCCATATTGTTCCCTGTAGTAATGTGCCCATATTGTCCCCTTTAGCAATGTGCCCATATTGTGTCCAGTAGTAATGTGCCCATATTGTGTCCAGTAGTAATGAGCTCATATTGTCCCCTTTAGCAATGTGCCCATATTGTCTCCTGTAGTAATGTGCCCATATTGTCCCTTGTAGTAATGTGCCCATCCTTGTCCTCTGTAGTAATGTGCCCATATTGTTTCCTGTAGTAATGTGCCCATATTGTTTCCTGTAGTAATGTGCCCATATTGTCTCCTGTAGTAATGTGCCCATATTTTCTCCTGTAGTAATGTGCCCATATTGTTTCCTGTAGTAATGTGCCCATATTGTCTCCTGTAGTAATGTGCCCATATTGTCCCTTGTAGTAATGTGCCCATCCTTGTCCTCTGTAGTAATGTGCCCATATTTTCTCCTGTAGTAATGTGCCCATATTGTTTCCTGTAGTAATGTGCCCATATTGTCTCCTGTAGTAATGAGCCTATATTTTTTCCTTGTAGTAATGTGCCCATATTTTCTCCTGTAGTAATGTGCCCATATTGTCCCCAGTAGTAATGTGCCCATATTGTCCCCTTGTAGTCATGTGCCTATATTGTCCCCTTGTAGTAATGTGTCCATATTGTCCCCTGTACAAATGTGACCATATTGTCCCCTGTAGTATGTCCCCATCCTTTAGTAATGCCCTCATTTCAGTCCCCTATTATGTCGTTGTTCACATACACACACAAAAAATTATTCTGTTCCCGCAGTGTCCTCTTACCTGTTTCTTGCGGACCGCAAGCGCTATAGACCCCTCGATAATTGCAGCCAGTGCACGGGCCCGCTGTTGTTGTCGTCAGTGCTTTACTTCACTTGAATGTTTTGCGGCGCCGCAAAGCATTCAACTGAAGTAAAGAACCAGCACCAGCCGCAATCAAAGAGGGGTCTATTGTGCCTGCGGTCCGCAAAAAGCAGGTAAGAGGACACCGCGGGAACAGAGGATAGGTGAGAATAATTATTTTGTGGGACCCTCACTCGAGTATAAGCCGAGGGGGGGTGTTTTCACCATAAAAAAATGGTCTGAAAAACTCGGCTTATACTTGAGTATATACGTTAATCAATTTGTTATAAGAAGGGCGCCTGCATAATTAAACGGGGTCCGGTATGGTGGAATGGTGACTAAGGCGAAAGTAATGGAGCCAGAGACTCCTCTTACCTTGTTGTAGTAGCGCAGCTGCACCATGTGCCATTTTCCATCACTGACCCCTCCGGGGACATATGGGGCCACCAGGGTGCTCGATTCACCTAAAAATCACCCAATAAGAATGTGAATGACTCCACTGCTCATAGGGCATCCTACGTCCGCGTGGAAGGTGCGACTGCTTAATTCTGCCCCGGCCGCCCTGATAAAATGCATGCGAGGTGCGGTGCCGGCTGTCCCCATTATCCTGGAACAGATGTTCCTGCTGCTGAGGTTGCTAATCCCATTTGTACAGCATCCATCAGTGCGGTGTAATTAATAAAAGCGGACGGTGTCTATCTTGTCCATTAACGATACTCTCAGCTCCGCATTATAACGCCGCGGCTCCACAACCGCACGCTTCTCCTGAAGATACAATAGCAATTAGGAGGTTAGGAAAAAGCTAAATCTGCTCCGTGTCTGGGCTGTGGCTTCTCTGTCACAACGTGGGAAGATTTACAGCATCGGTTACAGCGTCTAAAGCGACCATCAATCTGCAGGCCGGGGCCCGTGGCACGCAAAGTATGCAAACAGGCCGAGCCGAGCCGCTGCTAATGGGCCATTTATCGACACGTATCTCCGCCACACCTGTGCCCGGGCCTGGAGGTGCACAGACGGGACGGGCGGGATGATGGATGGTTTCCAAAGTTTGTTTACTACATCCGACACCGGACTCCTAACATGAAATATTAACGAGACCACGGAGTATTCATCATTGTGTATGGTGGAAAAGAATGAGGGGGACAGTGGAGACCCTCAGCAGATGAGCACCCCCATATAGCTCTCAATTTCCTAACCCAAGTGCAGCTCCGAAGTATAATTCAGGATAATTGACTCCACCATGTAATGTATGTACACAGTGACTGCACCAGCAGAATAGTGAGTGCAGCTCTGGAGTATAATACATTATATGTAACTCAGGATCAGTACAGGATAAGTAATGTAATGTATGTACACAGTGACTGCACCAGCAGAATAGTGAGTGCAGCTCTGGACTTTAATACAGGATGTAACTCAGGATCAGTAATGTAATGTATGTACACAGTGACTGCACCAGCAGAATAGTGAGTGCAGCTCTGGAGTATAATACAGGATGTAACTCAGGATCAATAATGTAATGTATGTACACAGTGACTGCACCAGCAGAACAGTGAGTGCAGCTCTGGAGTATAATACAGGAGGTAATGCAGGATCAGAACAGGATAAGTAATGTAATGTATGTATACAGTGACTGCACCAGCAGAATAGTGAGTGCAGCTCTGGAGTATAATAGAGGATGTAAGTCCAAATCAGTAATGTAATGTATGTACAGTGACTGCACCAGCAGAATAGTGAGTGCAGCTCTGGAGTATAATACAGGATGTAACTCAGGATCAATAATGTAATGTATGTACACAGTGACTGCCCCAGCAGAACAGTGAGTGCAGCTCTGGAGTATAATACAGGAGGTAATGCAGGATCAGAGCAGGATAAGTAATGTAATGTATGTACACAGTGACTGCACCAGCAGAACAGTGAGTGCAGCTCTGGAGTATAATACAGGAGGTAATGCAGGATCAGAGCAGGATAAGTAATGTAATGTATGTATACAGTGACTGCACCAGCAGAATAGTGAGTGCAGCTCTGGAGTATAATAGAGGATGTAAGTCCAAATCAGTAATGTAATGTATGTACAGTGACTGCCCCAGCAGAATATTGAGTGCAGCTCTGAAGTATAATACAGGATTTAACTCAGGATCATTACAGGATAAGTAATGTAATGTATGTACAACACAGTGATTACACCAGCAGAATAGTGAGTGCAGCTCTGGAGTAAAATACAGGATGTAACTCAGGATCAGTTCAGGATCAGTAATGTAATGTAATGTACACAGTGATTGCACTAGCAGAATAGTAAGTGCAGCTCTGGAGGATAATACAGGATATAGCTCAGGATCATTACAGGATAAGTAATGTAATACTGTATATGTACACAGTGACTGCATTAGCAGAATAGTGAGTGCAGCTCTGGGGTATAATGTAAGGTGTAATTCAGAATCAGTACAGGATAAGTAATATATGCATTTATAATCTAAGTGACAGAGTGTCATTTTATCAAACTATTATTCCACTATGCCAGAAATGTAACATGAAGCACCGACCTGTGGAGTATTTCAGCTGTACTTGTCCATCGTTAATCTCTACGGCCATGAAGTCATGCTTCTCGTTCAGTCGTCCATTGTAGAACAGGAGGCCATTCTTCTCTTTAGTGGCAAATCTGAATAAAGAGAAAGAAGCAAAATCAGATTTATACATCAAGAATTTATATGACTATATGTTATCAGTTACTATTATAGCACAAAGCTGTAACGAAAGTCTGTTTGTTAACATGGGTGGCTGGCCAACAGTGTACAGGTTAGACTAGGTGCACACAGTGTCTGTACACTTAGCCCACAGTATACGTCAGGAGCATTAGGCGAACATTCACTAGTTGGAGGCCGAAAAGTCTGAAGAGTATGTGCCTGCATGCTGTTTGTGTAACAGGATCAGTAAAGTAATGTATGTACACAGTTATTTCACCAGAATAGTGAGTGCAGCTCTGGAGTATAATCCAAGATGTAACTCACGATCAGTACAGGGTAAGTAATGTAATGTATCTAAACAGTGACTGCACCAGCAGAATAGTGAGTGCAGCTCTGGAGTATAATACAGGATGTAATCAGGCTCAGTACAGGATAAGAAAAGAATGTATGTATGCACCAGCAGAATAGTGAGTGCTGCTCTGGAGTACAATATAGGATGTAACTCAGGATCAGTAATGTAATGTATGTACACAGTGACTCCACCAGCAGAATAGTGAGTGCAGCTCTGGAGTATAATACAGGATGTAATTCAAGATCAGTACAGGATAAGTAATATAATTTATGTACACAGAGACTGCGCCAGCAGAATAGTGAGTGCAGCTCTGGAGTATAATACAGGATATGTAACTCAGGATCAGTACAGGATAAGTAATGTAATGTATGTACACAGTGACTGCACCAGCAGAATAGTGAGTGCAGCTCTGGAGTATAATACATTATATGTAACTCAGGATCAGTATAGGATAAGTAATGTAACATATGTACACAGAGACTGCACCAGCAGAACAGTGAGTGCAGCTCTGGAGTATAATACAGGATGTAACTTAGGATCAATACAGGATCAATAATGTAATGTATGTACACAGAGACTCCACGAGCAGAATATAGAGTGCAGCTCTAGAGTATAACACAGGATACAACTCAGGATCAGTACAGGATAAGTAATATAATGTATGTAGACAGTGATTTGGCCAGCAGAATAGTGAGTTGAGCTCTGGGGTATAATAAAGGATGTAATTTAGGATCAGTACAGGATCAGTAATGTAATGTATATACACAGTGATTGGGCCAGCAGAATAGTGAGTGCAGCTCTGGAGTATAATACAGGGTGTAATTTAGGATCAGTACAGGATAAGTAATGTAATGTATGTACACAGTGACTGCACCAGCAGAATAGTGAGTGCAGCTCTGGAGTATAATACATTATATGTAACTCAGGATCAGTACAGGATAAGTAATGTAATATATGTACACAGAGACTGCACCAGCAGAATAGTGAGTGCAGCTCTGGAGTATAATACAGGATGTAACTTAGGATCAATGCAGGATCAGTAATGTAATGTATGTACACAGAGACTCCACGAGCAGAATATAGAGTGCAGCTCTAGAGTATAACACAGGATACAACTCAGGATTAGTACAGGATAAGTAATATAATGTATGTAGACAGTGATTTGGCCAGCAGAATAGTGAGTTGAGCTCTGGGGTATAATAAAGGATGTAATTTAGGATCAGTACAGGATCAGTAATGTAATGTATGTACACAGTGACTGCACCAGCAGAATAGTGAGTGCAGCTCTGGGGTATAATAAAGGATCAGTCGGGATAAGCAATGTATTTTAATTTTTTTTTTCTCTCCAATGAATAAATCATTTAATTCTATTCTTTTTATTCAATAACTAACCATTTTAATTAGTGCTCTGCTGGATGTTAGTAAGATTTCGATCTATGGTAATTGAGCTCCCGCCAGCAACGCGATGTTGTGTTCCTAAACCTATTTATGAAGTCGGGTACATTATGGACCGTGCACTTTACAATAGTCTCCGATACTATAAAGATTTCAGTACAATTTTCACCACAGGGAAAATCAGAGGAGATGGGAAGGTATTAGAGGGAGGATGTCCAAATCCGTCTTTGGAGATTGCGGTCTGGTGGGGAGACGGGCGGTGACCTTTACTTGAAATGTTCCTCTATGGGGATTAAGCAGTTAGACATTGACAAGAAATTAATGTTTTTCCTTTGGCCTGAAATGTTCCCTTCTGCCGAGCCACTCAGTTCTTATTATCGCACCGCGCAGGATACGTTCCCTGGTCGTATGGAGGTTTTAATGGCCTTTACTTAAGAGGGTCAAGTGGTTCAAGAGCGTCATTAACTGATATAAATATCTATGAGGAGAAATGACAATGTGGAATCCGACCTTGAATATCACAAAGCGGCCGATGATACCTCACACCCGCCAAATACGTGACAGGAGGCCTCAGTGCCGGGACATGGCAGCTCGCGGGGTGGGAGCCACAAGCTGGCATCGTGGAAGACATCATGGCTAGAGGTTGGCATCAAAATGTCACCTCAGTCTTGTTGATTGGACTGATCCAAGGTAATGGAAGAGAATGGAGCAGCTGGTATAAGCTCCATTTATGTGATTAGCAGGAGGACTAAGGGAAGAATTATGACATCTCCTGTCCCCGGGCAAAAGAAACAGATGTAGGGTAATTCATCCCAATCATGGAGCTGATATGAGAGGGTTAAAGGTCTATGAAGAACGTCCCTCACCCGGGAGGACCTGGCACTTTAGTGGATTACATGGACAGCTCATTCATTGCAATGGACCCCATGTAATGCTTCAACTCTCCACTGGAGGCGCTGTAGGGAAATGTATGGACAGCTCATTCATTTCAATGGACCCCATGTAATGCTTCAACTCTCCACCAGAGGCGCTGTAGGGAAATGTATGGACAGCTCATTCATTTCAATGGACCCCATGTAATGCTTCAACTGTCCACTGGAGGCACTGGAGGCAAATGTATGGACAGCTCATTCATTTCAATGAACCCCATGTAATGCTTCAACTCTCCATTGGAGGCGCTGTAGGGAAATGTATGGACAGCTCATTCATTTCAATGGACCCCATGTAATGCTTCAACTCTCCACCGGAGGTGCTGTAGGGAAATGTATGGACAGCTCATTCATTTCAATGAACCCCATGTAATGCTTCAACTCTCCACAGGAGGCGCTGTAGGGAAATCTATGGACAGCTCATTCATTTCAATGGACCCCATGTAATGCTTCAACTCTCCACTGGAGGCGCTGTAGGGAAATGTATGGCAGCTCATTCATTTCAATGGACCCCATGTAATGCTTCAACTCTCCACTGGAGGCACTGTAGGGAAATGTATGGACAGCTCATTCATTTGAATGGACCCCATGTAATGCTTCAACTCTCCACTGGAGGCGCTGTAGGGAAATGTATGGACAGCTCATTTACTTCAATGGACCCCATGTAATGCTTCAACTCTCCACTGGAGGCGCTGTAGGGAAATGTATGGACAGCTCATTAATTTCAATGGACCCCATGTAATGCTTCAACTCTCCACTGGAGGCGCTGTAGGGAAATGTATGGCAGCTCATTCATTTCAATGGACCCCATGTAATGCTTCAACTCTCCACTGGAGGCGCTGTAGGGAAATCTATGGACAGCTCATTCATTTCAATGGACCCCATGTAATGCTTCAACTCTCCACCGGAGGCGCTGTAGGGAAATGTATGGACAGCTCATTTATTTTAATGGACCCCATGTAATGCTTCAACTCTCCACTGGAGGCGCTGTAGGGAAATGTATGGACAGCTCATTCATTTCAATGGACCCCATGTAATGCTTTCAACTCTCCACTGGAGGCGCTGTAGGGAAATGTATGGCAGCTCATTCATTTCAATGGACCCCATGTAATGCTTTCAACTCTCCACTGGAGGCGCTGTAGGGAAATGTATGGACAGCTCATTCATTTCAATGGACCCCATGTAATGCTTCAACTCTCCACTGGAGGCGCTGTAGGGAAATGTATGGACAGCTCATTCATTTCAATGGACCCCATGTAATTCTTCAACTCTCCATTGGAGGCGCTGTAGGGAAATGTATGGACAGCTCATTCATTTCAATGGATCCCATGTAATGCTTCAACTCTCCATTGGAGGCGCTATAGGGAAATGTATGGACAGCTCATTCATTTCAATGGACCCCATGTAATGCTTCAATTCTCCACTGGAGGCGCTATAGGGAAATGTATGGCAGCTTATTCATTTCAATGGACCCCATGTAATGCTTCAACTCTCCATTGGAGGCGCTGTAGGGAAATCTATGGACAGCTCATTCATTTTAATGGACCCCAAGGAATGCTTCAACTCTCCACTGGAGGTGCTATAGGTAAATTTTCATGATATGACTGTAGGATAGCAAGGGACAAGGGACTCAAGACTCCTATACTGTCCCGCCCGCTAGGGGACCCTGGACTATATCTGTCCTCACGGTTACTCCTAGTGGTGAAGATGCCTGAGTCTCATGCCCTACTATTCTCCTAAGTAAAGATAATATGTCCCATCCCCCCATGGGAAGGAAGGAATAGGAGTGTGATGGAAACACAAATTTAGACAGAAAGGGATAACATAAACTCAGACACACTGCACACTCTCAGGAATAAACAGTAAGAAACTAAAGTGGAAAGCAAGTAAAGTAAGGCAGCAACAAAAAGGGTTAACGCCACAACCGCTCATAACAATAATACACACAAACACCACTAAGCCTCTATAGATACTCCTCTTCCGTCCAGTATAGACAAGCTATAGCTGGCACTAAATGAACAGTTCAGCCATCATATATAGGAGGAGAGTGAATATGACTGGTTCTCCCATAGCATGTGACTAAAGGAGATGAACAAGGAGACCAGCAGAGATTAACTTTTGCTAGCCTGTCTAGGTACTACAAGTCTATGAGTCGACGCCCGAGTCGCCCTATACTGATCACAGACATCAGATAAGTTAGAAGGTAGAGTGCAAAAATGTGGTGATTCCACAGATCCTGATGCGGCCATGACAGTCATCAATGATTGCTTAGAAATCTTCTTGTGGTAGCAACGAGAGGCTGGATGATCGGATTCGCACGACCCAAGTATAATGGAAGTCAATGGGGAACTCGAGCATTTTTCCAAAAGAGTTCCCCATTGACTTCCATTATACTCAGGTACTAGAGTCGCGCCAAGCATCCAACTTCTTGTTACGAGTACTGAACACCAGAGCATGGTAGTGCCCGCTCATCACTAGTTACTAGTACTGAACACCAGAGCATGGTACTGCCCGCTCATCACTAGTTACTAGTACTGAACACCAGAGCATGGTACTGCCCGCTCATCACTAGTTATGAGTACTGAGCACCTGAGCATGGTAGTGCCCACTCATCACTAGTTACTAGTACTGAAAATCAGAGCATGGTAGTGCCCGCTCATCACAAGCTACGAATACAGAGCACCTGAGCATGGTAGTGCCCGCTCATCACTAGTTACGAGTACAGAGCACCCGAGCATGGTAGTGCCCGCTCATCACTAGTTACAAGTACCGAGCACCCGAGCATGGTAGTGCCCGCTCATCACTAGTTACTAGTACTGAACATCAGAGCATGGTAGTGCCCGCTCATCACAAGCTACGAGTACAGAGCACCTGAGCATGGTAGTGCTCGCTCATCACTATATACCAGTACAGAGCAGCCGAGCATGGTAGTGCTCACTCATCACTAGTTACGAGTACTGAGCACCCGAGCATGGTAGTGCCCGCTCATCACTAGTTACGAGTACTGAGCACCTGAGCATGGTAGTGCCCACTCATCACTAGGTACGAGTACTGAGCACCAGAGCATGGTAGTGCTCACTCATCACTAGTTACGAGTGCTGAGCACCTGAGCATGGTAGTGCTCACTCATCACTAGTTACGTGTACCGAGCACCCGAGCATGGTAGTGCCCGCTCATCATTAGTTACGAGTACCGAGCACCCGAGCATGGTAGTGCCTGCTCATCACAAGTTATGAGTACCGAGCACCCGAGCATGGTAGTGCCCGCTCATCACTAGTTATGAGTACCGAGCACCCGAGCATGGTAGTGCTTGCTCATCACTAGTTACGAGTACCGAGCACCCGAGCATGGTAGTGCCCACTCATCACTAGGTACGAGTACAGAACACCCGAGCATGGTAGTTCCCGCTCATCACTAGTTACCAGTACAGAACACCCGAGCATGGTAGTGCCTGCTCATCACTAGTTATGAGTACTGAGCACCCGAGCATGGTAGTGCCCGCTCATCACTAGTTATGAGTACAGAACACCCGAGCATGGTAGTGCCTGCTCATCACTAGTTACGAGTATTGAGCACCCGAGCATGGTAGTGCCCGCTCATCACTAGTTACGAGTACTGAGCACCCGAGCATGGTAGTGCCCGCTCATCACTAGGTACGAGTACAGAACACCCGAGCATGGTAGTGCCCGCTCATCACTAGTTAGGATCCCAAGGGTCAGAGCCCTCCAGTCTCAATTGATCACATTATAAGACTTGACATACTTTGCAGCTACTATGGGGCCCTGGAGAAGTTGGGGCCCAGTTTTGGTTAGTCCCACTGCCCTTTGCTTTTGATGAGTAGAATGGTCATTGTTTTATTGCACGGCTTTCCTATAATTTATCCCGTTACGTTTTATCGGCCACAAAACGCCCCCCGGGAGAGATGTTATTAAACGTGACCTCTTTAGGGCAGCAGATTAAATTTGCAGACTGAAAAGCTCATATAAAATATCCTCCTAGATAATCAAATCTAATATAATGTGACAAAAGTAATAAAAGACAGAACAGACTAATTACTGCGTCTATGGACTGGGGCAGCTGAAATATCCTGCATGTACATGTCATATAAATCAGCGGCTGCTCTGCAGAACAGAGGGGGCACTGCCAGCCGAGGGGCAGAGGGAGCCACACTCTCGTGCCACACTCTCTTGGGTGAAATACAATATGTGGTGGTGGTAAAGGTGAACGGTGGTGAATTTTTGTGCAGCGGACCCACTGTGAGGTCATCAAGCCTTAGGATAGTCCCCATGTATCTCCATTGATCACCAGTGGCAGAGGTCTATGGCATCTTGCCACCCAGTCTATGCCTGAATATGATAAGCTGCAATACCAAACATGGCCACATGACTATGAGCAGCGCTGTTTCAGGGAATTAAGTAAAATTGCTTGGTGCTAAATGGTCATTCTCCAGATCCCTAAAATCAGACCCTCCTCAATCATAGAACAGGCTATATCTAGCAGTGGCATAATTAGGATACTAATTTTATTATGTGACTATCAATATAAGGATCATCTCGAAGGAGTTGTTCTGGAGGTACAGGGCTGTAATGTTTGGCTCGCTCGTTGTGGCACTGTGACTATCATTATCAAGGCATAGTCTTTGATCGAAAGTATTATGGGGGCACTGTGGTTGTTATTCCGGAGAAATAAAGTTTGGCTTTGATAAAGGGGCACTCTAGATTTGGGTGTTAATGATGTTTGGCTATGTAAAGGAGGAACTGTGGACATAATTGTGGAGGCAATTTAGATACAAAAATTATGGGGGGCAATGTGGAAATCATTTCTGCAGTACCATGCCTGACTCTGCCAAGGGGGCAACACGGCAGTAATACCAGCACACTGTAGTGGGAACAGTTATCAGAGGACTACAGCTATTAATATGGGGGCACTGTGGCTGGTTCTGGTATTAAAGCACTGTAGCTATCATTATTGCCGTAATTGGCAAAGTAATGGGGGCACTGTGGTTGTTATTGTAACGACACTCTACATGGAACTGGTATTGGTATATTGTAACTGGTTCTCATACTAAAGTTCTGTCGCTGTCATTAAGGTGGAACAGTGATTCATTCTCAAATTGAAGCCTTTATTATGGGGGTACTATGACTGCTTCTCTCACTGAAGCACTGTAGTCATCATTTTGTGGGTACTGTGGCTGGTCCTCATACTGAATCACTGTAGTTGTTATAATGAGGGTACTGTGGCTTGTCTTTATACTGAAACCGTCATTATGGGGAATACTGTGGCTTGTCAGCATACTGAAGCCCTGTAGTCATCATTATGGGGGTATTGTGGCTGGTCCTCTTACTGAAGCTTTGTAGTCATCATTATGGGGGTTACTGTGGCTTGTCTTCATACTGAAGCCCTGTAGTCATCAATATGGAGGTACTGTGGCTGGTCCTCAACTGAAGTGCTGTAGTCGTCATTATGGGGGGTACTGTGGCTGGTCCTCATACTGAAGCACTGCAGCTGTCATTATGGGAGTACT
The DNA here is from genome assembly GCF_048569485.1 of Anomaloglossus baeobatrachus. Classification (NCBI taxonomy): domain Eukaryota; kingdom Metazoa; phylum Chordata; class Amphibia; order Anura; family Aromobatidae; genus Anomaloglossus; species Anomaloglossus baeobatrachus. The sequence continues at coordinate 38,958,041 of NC_134360.1, forward strand.
GTGGCTGTTCCTCATACTGAAGTGTTGTAGTTGTTATAATGGGGTACTGTGGCTGGTCCTCATACTGAAGTCCTGTAGTCATCATTATGGGGGGTACTGTGGCTAGTCCTCATGCTGAAGTGTTGTAGCTTTTATTATGGGGTACTGTGGCTGGTCCTCATACTGAAGTGTTGTCGCTGTTATTATGGGGGTACGCTGACTGTCATTATGTGACATAATGATTGGTACTATGGAGCGCACTGTGTTGGCCTTGTACAGATATTAGGCCTGGTACTGCTATTTCCCATATCCTCACACTGGGAGTAGGTCAGGAGCTTTCTATAGAATATATGGTAAGACTTTATCATTTCCTAACACAGATATTATGTAACACATCTCGTTATATCCTCAGCTTCAGAGAGATCCGGGCTGAGCGCTGATCAATATCCTGACTAATAAATGAATCATTGTAACAACATCAGGGAGGATCAATCCCCAGAGAACAGCCGCTGACTGATCACCACAATCACAGTGATTCACTAACAATAACCGGCAGCACGAGAACATGAATATTTCAGCAGCTCAGGGGTAAATAAAAAGGCATTAAACTACCACAACCATCATCCTCAGAATGAAATGTAACATTGCTGGGGAACTACCAGGTGTCAGAATATATGGAGATACGAGAAGATGGATGGATGGATATATGGAGATATGAGAGGATGGATGGATGGATATATAGGAGATATGAGAGGAAGGATATATGGATGGATATATGGATGGATGGATATATGAGAGATATGAGAGGATGATGGATGGATGGATGGATGAATGGATGAATGAATATGTGGGAGATATGAGAGGATGGATGTATGAATGGATATATATAAGATATAAGAGGATGGATGGATATATGGGAGATAAGAGAAGATGGATGGATGGATGGATATATGGAGATATGAGAGGATGGATGGATGGGAGATATGAGAGGATGGATGTATGGATATATGGAGATATGAGAGGATGGATGGGAGATATGAGAGGATGCATGAATGGATATATGGAAGATATGAGAGGAAGGATGGATATATGGGAGATATGAGAGAATGGGTGGATGGATGGGAGGTATGAGAGGATGGATGGGAGATATAAGAGGATGGATGGATGGGTGGATGGGAGATATGAGAGGATGGATGGGAGATATAAGAGGATGGATGGATGGGACATATGAGAGGATGGATGGGAGATATGAGAGGATGCATGGATGGATATATGGGAGGTATGAGAGGATGGATGGATATATGGGAGGTATGAGAGGATGGATGGATGGATGGATATATGGTTAATATGAGAGGATGGATGGATGGGAGATATGAGAGGATGGATGAATGGATGTATGGATATATGGAGATATGAGAGGATGGATGAGAGATATGAGAGGATGAATGAATGGATATATGGAAGATATGAGAGGAAGGATGGATATATGGGAGATATGAGAGAATGGGTGGATGGATGGGAGGTATGAGAGGATGGATGGGAGATATAAGAGGATGGATGGATGGGTGGATGGGAGATATGAGAGGATGGATGGGAGATATAAGAGGATGGATGGATGGGACATATGAGAGGATGGATGGGAGATATGAGAGGATGCATGGATGGATATATGGGAGGTATGAGAGGATGGATGGATATATGGGAGGTATGAGAGGATGGATGGATGGATGGATGGATATATGGTTAATATGAGAGGATGGGTGGATGGATAATTTGTAAGTTTCCTCCTATAGATGATCACCACTAATCAGCATTGTGGAATAGACAGGACCCCTCTGACTCAACGCCTCGTATGAGGTCCTCCTCCCAGCATATACAGCGCACTGATCTGATTGGTGTGCGGAGGGCACCTAATGACATCATCGTCATCAAACTATTCTAATCTAATGGGTAAGTGCTGAGCTTTCATGGAAAGCAGCCGACGGGAACAACTGTGATGGAGCAGAAGCTCAGAGAGGAACGAGGGGACAATGAAAATACAAGGAGGAGAATGAGGGCAGTAGCCTGGAGCCTCCTGTTAAAAAATAAATGCATTTTCTCTCAAGATAGATAAATAAACAGAACTACAAAAAAAAATTATTCCCCATCCATCGCTAATTCTGTTTATTATGAAAATTTACAAAGTTCCTGTTGTTTGTACTAAACTAATGAAACAAGAATAATATAAAAACCTGAGCACAACTAATAAAACAAGTGGTTTTACAAATTCAGCCCAAAATGCAGCTTTACTACTGCAGTCTCCAAATTATTCATCCCCTTCAAGAAAAGTGTCTTTAGTACTTAGCACAGCCCTGCTAGCTGTTATATCCTGCTGAAAATGTAATGCATAGCCAGAAAATCAACATCTGGCAACGATCCTTAATATCCTTAGTCTTAGTAGTTAGCAGAAACCACTTGTTATATTACTGTAGTTTCTTTACGGTATTTAACATTTTCTTGCTTCATTGGTTTATTGCAGAAAGTTAGTAACTTTTCCCAATAGACTGAATTTGCATAGTGCTGCAACAATGGTGTTTTACTGCTGCAAAACTCTACAAGATAGATAGATAGAGGGATAAATAGAGGGATAGATAGATAGATAGATAGAGGGATAGATAGATAGATAGATAGATAGATAGATAGATAGATAGATAGATA